>NC_091152.1:2120402-2140402 GCF_040958095.1 Procambarus clarkii
TCCGGTCGTGATGGTCAAGTGGATTAAGGCGTCTTGTACATACCAGTTGTGTTGCTTCTGGGAGTATGGGTTCGAGTCACTTCTGGGGTGTGAGTTTTCAGTTGCATATTGTCCTGGGGACCATTCAGGCTTGTTCGCATTTGTGTTCCTCACGTGTGCCCCAAAGAATGAGGTGATTTGGTAAAATGCTATGCCCAAGATTACTATCCGAGTGCCGGCGGTGGGGTGGTTCAAATAGCTTAGGCTATCACCTCATTTTGTCCGGTCGTGATGGTCAAGTGGATTAAGGCGTCTTGTACATACCAGTTGTGTTGCTTCTGGGAGTATGGGTTCGAGTCACTTCTGGGGTGTGAGTTTTCAGTTGCATATTGTCCTGGGGACCATTCAGGCTTGTTCGCATTTGTGTTCCTCACGTGTGCCCCAAAGAATGAGGTGATTTGGTAAAATGCTATGCCCAAGATTACTATCCGAGTGCCGGCGGTGGGGTGGTTCAAATAGCTTAGGCTATCACCTCATTTTGTCCGGTCGTGATGGTCAAGTGGATTAAGGCGTCTTGTACATACCAGTTGTGTTGCTTCTGGGAGTATGGGTTCGAGTCACTTCTGGGGTGTGAGTTTTCAGTTGCATATTGTCCTGGGGACCATTCAGGCTTGTTCGCATTTGTGTTCCTCACGTGTGCCCCAAAGAATGAGGTGATTTGGTAAAATGCTATGCCCAAGATTACTATCCGAGTGCCGGCGGTGGGGTGGTTCAAATAGCTTAGGCTATCACCTCATTTTGTCCGGTCGTGATGGTCAAGTGGATTAAGGCGTCTTGTACATACCAGTTGTGTTGCTTCTGGGAGTATGGGTTCGAGTCACTTCTGGGGTGTGAGTTTTCAGTTGCATATTGTCCTGGGGACCATTCAGGCTTGTTCGCATTTGTGTTCCTCACGTGTGCCCCAAAGAATGAGGTGATTTGGTAAAATGCTATGCCCAAGATTACTATCCGAGTGCCGGCGGTGGGGTGGTTCAAATAGCTTAGGCTATCACCTCATTTTGTCCGGTCGTGATGGTCAAGTGGATTAAGGCGTCTTGTACATACCAGTTGTGTTGCTTCTGGGAGTATGGGTTCGAGTCACTTCTGGGGTGTGAGTTTTCAGTTGCATATTGTCCTGGGGACCATTCAGGCTTGTTCGCATTTGTGTTCCTCACGTGTGCCCCAAAGAATGAGGTGATTTGGTAAAATGCTATGCCCAAGATTACTATCCGAGTGCCGGCGGTGGGGTGGTTCAAATAGCTTAGGCTATCACCTCATTTTGTCCGGTCGTGATGGTCAAGTGGATTAAGGCGTCTTGTACATACCAGTTGTGTTGCTTCTGGGAGTATGGGTTCGAGTCACTTCTGGGGTGTGAGTTTTCAGTTGCATATTGTCCTGGGGACCATTCAGGCTTGTTCGCATTTGTGTTCCTCACGTGTGCCCCAAAGAATGAGGTGATTTGGTAAAATGCTATGCCCAAGATTACTATCCGAGTGCCGGCGGTGGGGTGGTTCAAATAGCTTAGGCTATCACCTCATTTTGTCCGGTCGTGATGGTCAAGTGGATTAAGGCGTCTTGTACATACCAGTTGTGTTGCTTCTGGGAGTATGGGTTCGAGTCACTTCTGGGGTGTGAGTTTTCAGTTGCATATTGTCCTGGGGACCATTCAGGCTTGTTCGCATTTGTGTTCCTCACGTGTGCCCCAAAGAATGAGGTGATTTGGTAAAATGCTATGCCCAAGATTACTATCCGAGTGCCGGCGGTGGGGTGGTTCAAATAGCTTAGGCTATCACCTCATTTTGTCCGGTCGTGATGGTCAAGTGGATTAAGGCGTCTTGTACATACCAGTTGTGTTGCTTCTGGGAGTATGGGTTCGAGTCACTTCTGGGGTGTGAGTTTTCAGTTGCATATTGTCCTGGGGACCATTCAGGCTTGTTCGCATTTGTGTTCCTCACGTGTGCCCCAAAGAATGAGGTGATTTGGTAAAATGCTATGCCCAAGATTACTATCCGAGTGCCGGCGGTGGGGTGGTTCAAATAGCTTAGGCTATCACCTCATTTTGTCCGGTCGTGATGGTCAAGTGGATTAAGGCGTCTTGTACATACCAGTTGTGTTGCTTCTGGGAGTATGGGTTCGAGTCACTTCTGGGGTGTGAGTTTTCAGTTGCATATTGTCCTGGGGACCATTCAGGCTTGTTCGCATTTGTGTTCCTCACGTGTGCCCCAAAGAATGAGGTGATTTGGTAAAATGCTATGCCCAAGATTACTATCCGAGTGCCGGCGGTGGGGTGGTTCAAATAGCTTAGGCTATCACCTCATTTTGTCCGGTCGTGATGGTCAAGTGGATTAAGGCGTCTTGTACATACCAGTTGTGTTGCTTCTGGGAGTATGGGTTCGAGTCACTTCTGGGGTGTGAGTTTTCAGTTGCATATTGTCCTGGGGACCATTCAGGCTTGTTCGCATATATATATATATATATATATATATATATATATATATATATATATATATATATATATATATATATATATATTTATATATATATATATATATATATATATATATATATATATATATATATATATATATATATATATATATATATATATATATATATAATGCGACCCTTGAGCCATATTTTGGAGCCAAATTTTGACTCTGCACGTTACCGCCGTTTGAAATTACGACTTTTTATGCCAAAAATATGCCAATTACTGAGAGCGGCGATGGGTCATATTTTGACTAAACCCATTCTGCAGTTTTCAAAATATCGAAAACTCTCCAAATTCGACGCTTCAGTCAAATTTGGGGCCAAATTCTGGCTCTGTGCACGAATTCGCAGTTTGAAATTACGACTTTTTATACCGAAAATATGCCAATATCTGAGATTTGCTATGGGTCTCATTTTGCCGATCCCCCCCCCCCCCCCCCCGCCCCCCTTGCAGTTTTCAAAATATCCCAAACATCCCAAATTCGACGCTTGAGCCATATTTTAGAGCCCAATTTCTGGCTCTCTGCACGTATTCGCAGTTTGAAATTACGACTTCTTATACCGAAAATATGCCAATTACTGAAAGCGGCGATGGATCACATTTTGCCCAAACCCTCCCAGCAGTTTTCAAAATATCCCAAACATCCCAAATTTGACGCTTGAGCCATATTTTGGAGACGAACTCTAGCTCTCTGCACGTAATCGCAGTTTGAAATTACGAATTTAATTCCGAAAATATGCCAATTACTGAGACCGGCGAAGGGCCACATTTTGCCCAAACCCACCCTCCAGTTTTGAAAATATCCCAAACATCCAAAATTCGACGCTTGAGCCATATTTTGGAGGCAAATTCTGGCTCTCTGAACGTAACCGCCGTTTGAAATTACGACTTTATATACCGAAAATATGCCAATTACTGAGAGCGGCGATGTGTCATATTTTGACTAAACCCACCGTGCAGTTTTCAAAATATCGAAAACTCTCCAAATTCGACGCTTGAGCAAAATTTTGGAGCCATATTCTGGCTCTGTGCACGTATTCGAAGTTTGAAATTACTACTTTTATACCGAAAATATGACAATTTCTGAGATTTGCTATGGGTCACATTTTGCCGAACCCCCCGCCCCCCCCCTGCAGTTTTCAAAATATCCCAAACATCCCAAATTCGACGCTTGAGCCATATTTTAGAGCCCAATTTCTGGCTTTCTGCACGTATTCGCAGTTTGAAATTACGACTTCTTATACCGAAAATATACCAATTACTGAAAGCGGCGATGGATCACATTTTGCCCAAACCCTCCCAGCAGTTTTCAAAATATCCCAAACAACCCAAATTTGACGCTTGAGCCATATTTTGGAGACGAACTCTGGCTCTCTGCACGTAATCGCAGTTTGAAATTACGAATTTTATTCCGAAAATATGCCAATTACTGAGAGCGGCGATGGGTCACATTTTGCCCAAACCCACCCTGCAATTTTGAAAATATCACAAACATCCAAAATTCGACGCTTGAGCCATATTTTTGAGGCAAATTCTGGCTCTCTGCACGTAACCGCCGTTTGAAATTACGACTTTTTATACCGAAAATATGCCAATTACTGAGAGCAGCGATGGGTCATATTTTGACTTAACCCACCGTGCAGTTTTCAAAATATCGAAAACTCTCCAAATTCGACGCTTGAGCCAAATTCTGGAGCCAAATTCTGGCTCTGTGCACGTATTCGCAGTATGAAATTACAACTTTTTATACCGAAAATATGCCAATTTCTTAGATTTGCTATGGGTCTTATTTTGTCGACACCCCCCCCCCCCCTGCAGTTTTCAAAATATCCCAAACATCCCAAATTCGACGCTTGAGCCATATTTTAGAGCCCAATTTCTGGCTCTCTGCACGTATTCGCAGTTTGAAATTACGACTTCTTATACCGAAAATATGCCAATTACTGAAAGCGGCGATGGATCACATTTTGCCCAAACCCTCCCAGCAGTTTTCAAAATATCCCAAACATCCCAAATTTGACGCTTGAGCCATATTTTGGAGACGAACTCTAGCTCTCTGCACGTAATCGCAGTTTGAAATTACGAATTTAATTCCGAAAATATGCCAATTACTGAGACCGGCGAAGGGCCACATTTTGCCCAAACCCACCCTCCAGTTTTGAAAATATCGCAAATATCCAAAATTCGACGCTTGAGCCATATTTTGGAGGCAAATTCTGGCTCTCTGAACGTAACCGCCGTTTGAAATTACGACTTTATATACCGAAAATATGCCAATTACTGAGAGCGGCGATGTGTCATATTTTGACTAAACCCACCGTGCAGTTTTCAAAATATCGAAAACTCTCCAAATTCGACGCTTGAGCCAAATTTTGGAGCCATATACTGGCTCTGTGCACGTATTCGAAGTTTGAAATTACTACTTTTATACCGAAAATATGACAATTTATGAGATTTGCTATGGGTCACATTTTGCCGAACCCCCCGCCCCCCCCCCCCTGCAGTTTTCAAAATATCCCAAACATCCCAAATTCGACGCTTGAGCCATATTTTAGAGCCCAATTTCTGGCTCTCTGCACGTATTCGCAGTTTGAAATTACGACTTCTTATACCGAAAATATACCAATTACTGAAAGCGGCGATGGATCACATTTTGCCCAAACCCTCCCAGCAGTTTTCAAAATATCCCAAACAACCCAAATTTGACGCTTGAGCCATATTTTGGAGACGAACTCTGGCTCTCTGCACGTAATCGCAGTTTGAAATTACGAATTTTATTCCGAAAATATGCCAATTACTGAGAGCGGCGATGGGTCACATTTTGCCCAAACCCACCCTGCAATTTTGAAAATAGCACAAACATCCAAAATTCGACGCTTGAGCCATATTTTTGAGGCAAATTCTGGCTCTCTGCACGTAACCGCCGTTTGAAATTACGACTTTTTATACCGAAAATATGCCAATTACTGAGAGCAGCGATGGGTCATATTTTGACTTAACCCACCGTGCAGTTTTCAAAATATCGAAAACTCTCCAAATTCGACGCTTGAGCCAAATTCTGGAGCCAAATTTTGGCTCTGTGCACGTATTCGCAGTATGAAATTACAACTTTTTATACCGAAAATATGCCAATTTCTTAGATTTGCTATGGGTCTTATTTTGCCGACACCCCCCCCCCCCCCCCTGCAGTTTTCAAAATATCCCAAACATCCCAAATTCGACGCTTGAGCCATATTTTAGAGCCCAATTTCTGGCTCTCTGCACGTATTCGCAGTTTGAAATTACGACTTCTTATACCGAAAATATGCCAATTACTGAAAGCGGCGATGGATCACATTTTGCCCAAACCCTCCCAGCAGTTTTCAAAATATCCCAAACATCCCAAATTTGACGCTTGAGCCATATTTTGGAGACGAACTCTAGCTCTCTGCACGTAATCGCAGTTTGAAATTACGAATTTAATTCCGAAAATATGCCAATTACTGAGACCGGCGAAGGGCCACATTTTGCCCAAACCCACCCTCCAGTTTTGAAAATATCCCAAACATCCAAAATTCGACGCTTGAGCCATATTTTGGAGGCAAATTCTGGCTCTCTGAACGTAACCGCCGTTTGAAATTACGACTTTATATACCGAAAATATGCCAATTACTGAGAGCGGCGATGTGTCATATTTTGACTAAACCCACCGTGCAGTTTTCAAAATATCGAAAACTCTCCAAATTCGACGCTTGAGCAAAATTTTGGAGCCATATTCTGGCTCTGTGCACGTATTCGAAGTTTGAAATTACTACTTTTATACCGAAAATATGACAATTTCTGAGATTTGCTATGGGTCACATTTTGCCGAACCCCCCGCCCCCCCCCTGCAGTTTTCAAAATATCCCAAACATCCCAAATTCGACGCTTGAGCCATATTTTAGAGCCCAATTTCTGGCTTTCTGCACGTATTCGCAGTTTGAAATTACGACTTCTTATACCGAAAATATACCAATTACTGAAAGCGGCGATGGATCACATTTTGCCCAAACCCTCCCAGCAGTTTTCAAAATATCCCAAACAACCCAAATTTGACGCTTGAGCCATATTTTGGAGACGAACTCTGGCTCTCTGCACGTAATCGCAGTTTGAAATTACGAATTTTATTCCGAAAATATGCCAATTACTGAGAGCGGCGATGGGTCACATTTTGCCCAAACCCACCCTGCAATTTTGAAAATATCACAAACATCCAAAATTCGACGCTTGAGCCATATTTTTGAGGAAAATTCTGGCTCTCTGCACGTAACCGCCGTTTGAAATTACGACTTTTTATACCGAAAATATGCCAATTACTGAGAGCAGCGATGGGTCATATTTTGACTTAACCCACCGTGCAGTTTTCAAAATATCGAAAACTCTCCAAATTCGACGCTTGAGCCAAATTCTGGAGCCAAATTCTGGCTCTGTGCACGTATTCGCAGTATGAAATTACAACTTTTTATACCGAAAATATGCCAATTTCTTAGATTTGCTATGGGTCTTATTTTGTCGACACCCCCCCCCCCCCTGCAGTTTTCAAAATATCCCAAACATCCCAAATTCGACGCTTGAGCCATATTTTAGAGCCCAATTTCTGGCTCTCTGCACGTATTCGCAGTTTGAAATTACGACTTCTTATACCGAAAATATGCCAATTACTGAAAGCGGCGATGGATCACATTTTGCCCAAACCCTCCCAGCAGTTTTCAAAATATCCCAAACATCCCAAATTTGACGCTTGAGCCATATTTTGGAGACGAACTCTAGCTCTCTGCACGTAATCGCAGTTTGAAATTACGAATTTAATTCCGAAAATATGCCAATTACTGAGACCGGCGAAGGGCCACATTTTGCCCAAACCCACCCTCCAGTTTTGAAAATATCGCAAATATCCAAAATTCGAAACTTGAGCCATATTTTGGAGGCAAATTCTGGCTCTCTGAACGTAACCGCCGTTTGAAATTACGACTTTATATACCGAAAATATGCCAATTACTGAGAGCGGCGATGTGTCATATTTTGACTAAACCCACCGTGCAGTTTTCAAAATATCGAAAACTCTCCAAATTCGACGCTTGAGCCAAATTTTGGAGCCATATTCTGGCTCTGTGCCCGTATTCGAAGTTTGAAATTACTACTTTTATACCGAAAATATGACAATTTCTGAGATTTGCTATGGGTCACATTTTGCCGAACCCCCCGCCCCCCCCCCTGCAGTTTTCAAAATATCCCAAACATCCCAAATTCGACGCTTGAGCCATATTTTAGAGCCCGATTTCTGGCTCTCTGCACGTATTCGCAGTTTGAAATTACGACTTCTTATACCGAAAATATACCAATTACTGAAAGCGGCGATGGATCACATTTTGCCCAAACCCTCCCAGCAGTTTTCAAAATATCCCAAACAACCCAAATTTGACGCTTGAGCCATATTTTGGAGACGAACTCTGGCTCTCTGCACGTAATCGCAGTTTGAAATTACGAATTTTATTCCGAAAATATGCCAATTACTGAGAGCGGCGATGGGTCACATTTTGCCCAAACCCACCCTGCAATTTTGAAAATATCACAAACATCCAAAATTCGACGCTTGAGCCATATTTTTGAGGCAAATTCTGGCTCTCTGCACGTAACCGCCGTTTGAAATTACGACTTTTTATACCGAAAATATGCCAATTACTGAGAGCAGCGATGGGTCATATTTTGACTTAACCCACCGTGCAGTTTTCAAAATATCGAAAACTCTCCAAATTCGACGCTTGAGCCAAATTCTGGAGCCAAATTCTGGCTCTGTGCACGTATTCGCAGTATGAAATTACAACTTTTTATACCGAAAATATGCCAATTTCTTAGATTTGCTATGGGTCTTATTTTGCCGACACCCCCCCCCCCCTTGCAGTTTTCAAAATATCCCAAACATCCCAAATTCGACGCTTGAGCCATATTTTAGAGCCCAATTTCTGGCTCTCTGCACGTATTCGCAGTTTGGAATTACGACTTCTTATACCGAAAATATGCCAATTACTGAAAGCGGCGATGGATCACATTTTGCCCAAACCCTCCCAGCAGTTTTCAAAATATCCCAAACATCCTAAATTTGACGCTTGAGCCATATTTTGGAGACGAACTCTGGCTCTCTAAACGTAATCGCAGTTTGAAATTACGAATTTTATTCCGAAAATATGCCAATTACTGAGAGCAGCGATGGGTCACATTTTGCCCAAACCCACCCTGCAGTTTTGAAAATATCCCAAACATCCAAAATTTGGCGCTTGAGCCATATTTTGGAGCCAAATTCTGGCTTTCCTGCACGTATTCGCAGATTGAAATGTCGATTTTTTATTCACGAAATATGCCAATTACTGAAAGCGTCGATGGATCACATTTTGATCTAACCCTCCCTGCAGTTTTAAAAATATCCCACACATCCCAAATTCGACGCTTGAGCCATATTTTTGAGGCAAATTCTGGCTCTCTGCATGTAATCGCCGTTTGAAATTACGACTTTTTATACCGAAAATATTCGAATTACTGAGATTGGCTATGGGTCACATTTTGCCGAAACCCCCCCTGCAGTTTTCAAAATATCCCAAACATCCAAAATTTGACCCTTGAGCAATATTTTGGAACCAAATTCTGGCTGTCTGCACGTATTCGCAGTTTAAAATTACGACTTCTTATACCGAAAATATGCCAAATACTGAGAGCGGCGATGGATCACATTTTGCCCAATCCCCCCCTGCAGTTTTCAAAATATCCCAAACATCCCAAATTATACCCTTGAGCAATATTTTGGAGTCAAATTTTGGTTCTCTGCACGTATTCGCAGTCTGAAATTACGACTTTTTATACCGAAAATATGAGATGGGGCGAGAGTCACCACATCTCTCTCGCCCGAGCAAGAGTCGAAACTTAATTTAAAATTGATATATCTTTGTTCTCGAACATGATATATTTCATTTGGTGAAATCATAATAATGTTCATATCTCGGTCTTTCTGGAGGCATATAAAATTTTAGGCTTTATTAGCGTATCTTTGTTAATTATACAATATACCTGCAAGTGCGTAGGCGTCTGCACTCCACGGCCGACAAGCTACTGAGCGCTACTATAAAAACATATGTATCTGCACTTGAGCTATAAATATGTCTATTGTAATGTATTTAAAATGAAGCTCTTATTTCTATCATGCTTAAGACATATAAAACATTTGTGGCAGAGGCTCAAGAGAGTGATGCAGAAGCTGAAGAGAATGATGCAGAGGCTTAAGAGAGTGATGCAGAGGCTGAAGAGAATGATTCAGAGGCTTAAGAGAGGGATAAAGAGACTCAAGAGAGTGTTGCAGAGGCTCAAGACAACGGATGCAAAGGCTATAGAGAGGGATGCAGAGACTCAGAAGAGGGATGCAGAGGCTTAAGAGAGTGATGCAAAGGCTCAAGAGAAGGATGCAGAGGCTCATGAGAGGAATGCTGAGGCTCACGTGGGGGATGGAGAGGCTTAGGAGAATGATGCAGCGGCCTAGGAGAATGATGCAGAGGCTCAAGATAGGGATGCAGAGGCTCAAGAGAGTGATTAAGAGGCTCAAGAAAGTGATGCAGAGGCACAAGAGAGTGATGCAGAGGCTCAAGGGAGGGATGCAGAGGCTCAAGAGAGTGATGCAGAGGATCCAGAGAGTGATGCAGAGGCTAAAGAGAGTGATGCAGATGCTCAAGAGAATGATGTAGAGGCTTAAGAGAGGGATGCAGAGGCTCAAGAGAATGATGCAGAGGCTCAAGAGATGGATGCAGAGGCTTAAGAGAGTGATGCAGAGGCTCAAGAGAGTGATATAGAGGCTTAAGAGAGGGATGCAGAGGCTGCAAGCGGCAATGGGTCACATTTTGCCCAAACCCCCACTGCAGTTTTCAAAATATCCCAAACATTCCAAATTCGACGCTTGAGCCATATTTTGGAGCCAAATTCTGGCTCTCTGTACGTATTCGCTGTTTGAAATTACGACTTTTTTTACCGAAAATATGCCAATTACTGAGAGCGGCGATGGGTCACATTTTGCCCAAACCCCCACTGCAATTTTCAAAATATCCCAAACATCCCAAATTCGGCACTTTAGCCATATTTTGGAGCCAAATTCTGGCTCTGTGCACGTATTCTATGTTTGAAATAACGACTTTTAATACCGAAAATATGCGAAATACTGTGAGCGGCGATGGGTTTCGTTTTCTCACGATATGTGATTTGGCCTTCAAATCACAGAATTTCGCATAATATTGCATTTTTTAGCAAGTTTTCTTGCATTTTGTTTTCTACTAAAAATCATCGAATTTAGCAATATTTTGACGTTTATCATCCCCCTTTTCCTTTATGTGATTTAAACAAAATGTCATCAAATTTGGCAATATTTTGCAGTTTTTTCACGTTTTTGTGAATTTTCAGTATATTGTTATTAATTTATTATATATACGATAAAAATGATGCAAACACATAATTGGTTAGAAATTAATCTTAAATACTTCATTTTCAATCACTATTTGTTTCTCGTTAAAATACTGTTTAAGATATTGCAAGGGGAGAAGTTCTGTTTTTATTGCATAAATCGACGTTTCAGCCGGATTAGAGCGGTTTTTCGTGTACATCTTCCATTGGTAATATAAACGGAAAATCAGGAATATTTTAGTTAATTCTAATGAAAACACATCGATTTTTATCATTTGTATTGGAAACAATATTTTAATATGTCTTTTCTGGGATCTAAGTAATACGAAACGTTCGCCTTATAATTTGAAGTTAAAATCCTCAAATTTGGTAATATAATGACTTTTTTCACTTTTTTCATGTAGTGTTATTTAACGTAAATATATTCGTTTTTACCAATATTTCGATACTACTTCATGTTTTCTCACGATATGTGATTTGGCCATCATATCTCAGAATTTCGCATTATATTGCATTTTTAGCAAGTTTTCTTGCATTTTGTTTTGTACTAAAAATCATCGAATTTAGCAATATTTTGACGTTTATCATCCCCCTTTTCTTTTATGTGATTTAAACAAAATATCATCGAATTAGGCAATATTTTGCCGTTTTTCCACGTTTTTGTGAATTTACAGTTTATTGTTATTAATTTATTATATATACGATAAAAATGATGCAAACACATAATTGGTTACAAATTAATCTTAAATACTTCATTATCAATCAACTATTTGTTTCTTTTTAAAATACTTTGTAATTTATTGAAAGGGGAGAAGTTCTATTTTTATTGCATATATCGACGTTTCAGCCGGATTAGAGCGGTTTTACGTGTACATCTTCCATTGGTAATATAAACATAAAATCAGTAACATTTTAGTAAATTCTAATGAAAACACATTGATTTTTACCATTTGTATTGGAAACAACATTTTAATATGTCTTTTCTAGGATGTAAGTAATACTAAACCCCGCTCTATAATTTGAAGTTAAAATCCTCAAATTTGGTAATAAAGTGACATTTTTTACGTTTTTCATGTAGTGTGATTTTATGTAAATATATTCGTTTTTACCAATATTTCGATACTACTTCATGTTTTCTCACGATATGTTATTTGGCCTTCAAATCTCAGAATTTCGCATAATATTGCTTTTTTAGCTAGCATTCTTGCATTTGGTTTGTACAGAAAATCATCGAATTTAGCAATATTTTGACGTTTATCATCCCCCTTTTCTCTTATGTGAATTAAACAAAACATCATCGAATTAGGCAATATTTTGCCGATTTTCCACGTTTTCCAGAGGCTAAAAAGAGGGATGCAAAGGCTCCACTGCATCCCTCTCTTGAGCCTCTGTATCCCTCTCTTGAGCCTCTGCATCACTCTCTTGAGCCTCTGCATCCCTCACTTGAGCCTTTGCATCATTCTCCTAAGCCTCTGCATCACTATCCTGAGCCTCTGCATCACTCACTTTAGCCTCTGCATCAGTCTCCTGAGCCTCTGCATCACTCTCTTGAGCCTCTGCATCACTCTCTTGAGTCTCTCCATCGCTCTCTTGAGCCTCTGCATCTCTCTCTTAAGCCTCTGCATCAATCTCTTAAGCCTCTGCAACTCTCTCTTCAGCGTGTGCATAACTCTCTTACGCCTGTGCATCCCTCTCTTGATCCTCTACAACACTCGCTTGAGCCTCTGCATACATCTCTTGAGCCTCTGCAACACTCTCTTCAGCCTCTGCATCACTCACTTTAGCCTCTGCACCCCTCTCTTAAGCCTCTGCATCCCTCGCTTGAGACTGCATAACGCTCTTGAGTCTCTGAATCTCTCACTTGAGCCTCTGAATCCCTCTCTTGAGTCTCTGCATCACTCTCTTCATCCTCTGTATCCCTCTCCTATGCCTCTGCATCACTCTGCATCCTTCTCTTGAGCCTTTGCACCACTCTCTTAAGCCTCTGCATCCCTCTCTTGAACCACTGCCTCACTCTCTTAAGCCTCTGAATCCCTCTTGAGTCTCTGAATCCCTCTCTTGTGCCTCTGCATCACTCTTTCCAGCCTCTGCATCACTCTCTTGATCCTCTGTGTCACTCTCTTGAGCCTCTGCATCACTCTCTAGAGCCTCTGCATCTCTCTCCTCAGCCTCTGCATCACTCTCTTAAGCCTCTGCTTCCCTCTCTTAATCCTCTGCATCACTCTCTTGAGCCTCTGCATCACTCTCTTGATCCTCTACATCACTCTCTTGATCCTCTACATTACTCTCTTGAGCCACTGCGTCACTCTCTCGAGCCACTGCATCACTCAATTGAGCCTCTGCATCACTCTCTTGAGCCTCTGCATCACTCTCTTAAGCCTCTGCATCCCTCTCGTCATCCTCTGCATCACTCTCTTGAGCCTCTGCATCATTCTCTTAAGCGTCTGCATCCCTCTCTTAAGCCTCTACATCATTCTCTTGAGCCTCTGCACCACTCTCTTGAGCCTCTTCATCCGTCTCTTGAACTACTGCATCTCTGTCTTGAGCCTCTGCATCCCTCTCTTGAGCCTTTGCATCACTCTCTTATGCCTCTGAATCCCTCTCTTGATACTCTGCATCACTCTCGTAAACCTCTGCATCACTCTCTTGAGCCTCTGCATAACTCTCTTGAGTCTCTGCATCACTCTCTTGATTCTCTGCATCCCTCTCTTGAGCCTCTGCATCACTCTCTCGAGCCTCTGCATCACTCTCTTGAGCCTTTGCATCACTCTCTTTAGCCTCTGAATCACTCTCTTGAGCTTCTGAATCCTTCTCTTGAGCCTCTGCATCACTCTCTCGATCCTCTGCATCACTCTCTTGAGCCTCTGCATCCCTCTCTTGAGCCTCTGCATCACTCCCTTCAGCTTCTGCATTCCTCTCTTGAGCCGCTGCATCATTCTCCCAAGCCTCTGCATCATTCTCTTGAGCCTCTGCATCACACTCTTGAGCCTCTACATCACTCTCTTGAGCCTTTGCATCACTCTCTTTAGCCTCTGAATCACTCTCTTGAGCCTCGGTATTCCTCACTTAAGCCTCTGCATAACTCTCTTGAGCCTTTGCATCACTCTCTTAACCCTCTGAAACACTCTCTTGAGCCTCGGTATTCCTCTCTTAAGCCTGTGCATCACTCTCTTGAGCCTTTGCATCACTCTCTTAAGCCTCTGCATCACTCTCTTGACCCTCTGCATCCCTCTCTTGAGCCTCTGCATCCCTCTCATGAGCCTTTGCATTACACTCCTAAGCCTCTGCATCCCTCTCTTGATCCTCTGCATCACTCTCGTAAGCCTCTGCATCCCTCTCATCATCCTCTCCATCACTCTCTTAAGCCTCTGCATCACTCTCTTGAGCCTCTAAATCCCTCTCTTGAGCCTCTGCATCCCTCTCTTGAGCCTCTGCATCCCTCTCTTGAACTCCTGCATCCCTCTCTTGAGCCTCTGCATCCCTCTCTTGAACTCCTGAATCCCTCTCATAAGCCTTTGCATCCCTCTCTTGAGCTTTTGCATCACTCTCTTAAGACTCTTCATCCCTCTCTTGAGCCTCTGATTCACTCTCTAAAACCTCTGCATCCCTCTCTTGATCCTCTGCATCACTCTCATGAGCCTCTGCATCACTCTCTTGAGCCTCAGCATCACTCTCTTGAGCCTCTGCATCACTCTCTTGAGCCTCTGCAGCACTCTCTTGAACTCCTGAATCCCTCTCATGAGTCTTTGCACCCCTCTCCTGAGCCTTTGCATCACTCTCTTAAGCCTCTACATCACTCTCTAGAGCCTCTGCGTCACTCTCAAGAGCACTTGCATCCCTCTCTTGTGCCTCTGCATCCCTCACTTGAGCCTCTGCATCCCTCTCATGAGCCCCTGCATCCCTCTCTTTAGCCCCTGCATCCCTCTCTTGAGCCTCTGCATCCCTCTCTTAAGCCTCTGCATCACTCTCTTAAGCCTCTGCATCACTCTCGTAAGCCTCTGAATCACTCTCTTGAGCCTCTGCATCCCTCTCTTGAACTCCTGCATCCCTCTCATGAGATTCTGCATCCCTCTCTTGAGCCTTTTGCATTTCTCTCTTAAGCCTCTGCATCCCTCTGTTGAGCCTCTGCATCACTCTCAAGAGCCTCTGCATCCCTCCCTTGTGCCTCTGCATCCCTCACTTGAGCCTCTGCATCCCTCTCTTGAGCCTCTGCATCCCTCTCTTGTGCCTCTGCATCCCTCTCTTGAGCCTCTTCCTCCCTCTCTTAAGCCTCTGCATCACTCTCGTAAGCCCTGCATTACGCTCCTAAGCCTCTGAATCCCTCTCTTGAGCCTCTACATCACTCTCTTGAGCCTCTACATCACCCTCTTGAGCCTCTGCATCACTCTCTTGAGCCTCTGCATCACTCTCGTAAGCCTCTGAATCACTCTCTTGAGCCTCTGCATCACTCTTTTCAGCCTCTTCTTTTCTCTCTTGTGCCTCTGCATCACTCTCTTGAACCTCTGATTCACTCTCTTAAGCCTCTGCATCCCTCTCTTCATCCTTTGCATCACCCTCTTGAGCCTCTGCATCATTCTCTTGAGCCCCTGCATCCCTCTCTTAAGCCTGGGGGATGCAGGCATTCCCCAGCAGGCTTAGGAGGGATGCAGAGGCACAAGAGAATGATGTAGAGGCTTAAGAGAGGGATGCAGAGGCACAAGAGAATGATGCAGAGGCTTAAGAGAGGGATGCAGAGGCTCATGAGAGGGATGTTGAGGCTCAAGTGAGGGATGGAGAAGCTTAGGAAAATGATGCAGAGGGTCAAGAGAGGGATGCAGAAGCTGAAGAGAGTGATGCAGAGGCTCAAGAGAGTGATGCATAGGCTCAAGAGAGTGATGCAGAGGCTCAAGAGAGGGATGCAGAGGCTGAAGAGAGTGATGCAGAGGCTCAAGAGAGTGATGCAGAGGCTAAAGAGAGTGATGCAGAGGCTTAAGAGAGTGATGCAGAGGCTTAAGAGAGGGATGCAGAGGCTCAAGAGAGTGATGTAGAGGCTCAAGAGAGTGATGCAGAGGCTGAAGAGAGTGATGCAGAGGCTTAAGAGAGTGATGCAGAGGCTCAAGAGAGGGATGCAGAGGCTGAAGAGAGTGACGCAGAGGCTTAATAGATGGATGCAGAGGATCAAGAGAGTGCTGCAAAAGGCTCAAGAGAGGTATGCTGAGGCTCCAGAGAAGGATGCAAAGGCTCAAGAGAGAGATACAGATACTCAAGTGAGGGATGCAGATGCTCAAGAGAGGGATGCAGAGGCTTAAGAGAGCGATGCAAAGGCTCAAGAGAGGGATGAAGAGGCTTAAGCGAGTGATGGAAAAGCCCAGGAGAGGGATGCAGAGTCTCATGAGAGGGATGCAGGAGTTCAAGAGAGGGATGCAGAGGCTCAAGAGAGTGATTCAGAGGCTTACGAGAGTGATGCAGAGGCTTAAGAGAGTGATGCAGAGGCTTAAGAGAGGGATGCAGAGGTTTAGAGAGGGATGCAGAGGCTCAAGAGAGGGATGCAGGGGCTGAAGAGAGGGATGCAGAGGCTCTTGAGAGTGACGCAGAGGCTCAACAGAGGGATGAAGAGGCTTAAGAGAGTGATTTCCTACTGAGTTCCTGAGAGTTCCTGAGCCTACTGGGCTCTATCATATCTACATTTAAAACTGTATGGAGTCAGCCTCCACCACATCACTGCCTAATGCATTCCATCCGTTAACTACTCTGACACTGAAAAGTTCCTTCTAACGTCTCTGTGGTTCATGTGGGTACTCAGTTTCCACCTGTGTCCCCTTGTTCGCGTCCCACCAGTGTTGAATAGTTTATCCTTGTTTACCCGGTCGATTCCTCTGAGGATTTTGTAGGTTGTGATCATGTCTCCCCTTACTCTTCTGTCTTCCAGTGTCGTAAGGTGCATTTCCCGCAGCCTTTCCTCGTAACTCATGCCTCTTAGTTCTGGGACTAGTCTAGTGGCATACCTTTGGACTTTTTCCAGCTTCGTCTTGTGCTTGACAAGGTACGGGCTCCATGCTGGGGCCGCATACTCCAGGATTGGTCTTACATATGTGGTGTACAAGATTCTGAATGATTCCTTACACAGGTTCCTGAACGCTGTTCTGATGTTAGCCAGCCTCGCATATGCCGCAGACGTTATTCTTTTTATGTGGGCTTCAGGAGACACGTTAGGTGTGATATCAACTCCTAGATCTTTCTCTCTGTTCGTTTCATTAAGTACTTCATCTCCTATTCTATATCCTGTGTTTGGCCTCCTATTTCCACTGCCTAGTTTCATTACTTTGCATTTACTCGGGTTGAACTTCAACAGCCATTTGTTGGACCATTCACTCAGTCTGTCTAGGTCATCTTGTAGCCTCCTACTATCGCCCTCAGTTTCAATCCTCCTCATAATTTTTGCTTCATCGGCAAACATTGAGAGAAACGATTCTATACCCTCTGGAAGATCATTTACATATATCAGAAACAGTATAGGTCCAAGGACTGACCTCTGCGGTACTCCACTCGTAACGTCTCGCCAATCTGAGACCTCACCCCTCACACTGACTCATTGTCTCCTGTTACTTAGGTACTCCTGTATCCAACGGAGTACCTTCCCTTTCACTCCAGCCTGCATCTCCAGTTTTTTCACTAGTCTCTTGTGTGGCATTGTATCAAAAGCTTTCTGACAATTAAAAATATGTCTGCCCACCCTTCTCTTTCTTGCCTTATTTTTGTTGCCTGGTCGTAGAATTCAAGTAACCCTGTGAGGCAGGACCTGCCATCCCTGAATCCATGTTGATGCTGTGTTACAAAGTTCTTTCGCTCCAGGTGCTCCACTAGCTCTCTTCGCACAATCTTCTCCATCATCTTGCATGGTATGCAGGTTAGGGACACTGGCCTGTAATTCAGTGCCTCCTGTCTATCCCCTTTCTTGTATATCGGGACTACGTTAGCTGCTTTCCAAATTTCTCGCAGTTCCCCTGTTGCCAGTGATTACACCATGGAGAGCGGGAGGCACAGTTCTTCTGCTCCTTCCTTTAGTATCCAAGGGGAGATTCCATCTGGGCCTATAGCCTTTGTCACATCCAATTCTAGTAAACACTTCCTTACTTCCCAGCTGGTAATCTCAAACTCTTCCAGTGGTTCCTGGTTAGCTATTCCCTCTCTTATCTCTGGGATTTCTCCTTGCTCTAAGGTGAAGACCTCTTGGAATTTCTTATTCAGTTCCTCACACACTTCCTTGTCATTTGTAGTGAATCCTTCCGCCCCTATCCTTAATTTCATAACCTGTTCCTTTACTGTTGTTTTTCTCCTGATGTGGCTATGCAGCAATTTAGGCTGAGTCTTTGCCTTGCTTGCGATGTCATTTTCGTATTGTCTTTCTGCCTCTCTTCTCATCCTGACATATTCATTCCTGGCATTCTGGTATCTTTCTCTGCTCTCCAGTGTCCTGTTATTCCTATAGTTTCTCCATGCCCTTTTACTTTGCTGCTTAGCTAGCCTACATCTCTGATTAAACCATGGGTTTCTCATCTTCATTTCACTGTTTTCCTTTTCGACTGGGACAAACTTGTTTGCTGCGTCCTTTCATTTTTTGCGTGATGTATTCCATCATATCTTGGGCCGTCTTTTCCCTAGAGCTCTGTTTCCCATGCTATATCTGTTAGGAATTTTCTTATCTCCTCATAGTTTCCCTTTCGGTATGCTAACCTTTTGGTTTCGGTATCCCTCCTCGAGTTCAATACTTTCAATCAGGTTCTCAAACACCAATACACTGTGGTCGCTCATTCCTACTGGGGCCTCAAAACTGATTTCTGTTATGTCAGAGTCGTTCAGGGTGAAGACCAGGTCGAGTCTCGCTGGTTCGTCATTTCCTCTCATCCTTGTGGGTTCTCTGACATGCTGGGTTAAGAAGTTTCTAGTCGCCACCTCCAGTAGTTTGGCTCTCCACGTATCCTCGCCTCCATGCGGTTCCTTGTTCTCCCAATCAATCCTGCCGTGATTGAAGTTCCAATGATGAGCAGGTGGGATCTATTTCTACAGGCAGAAGAGGCTGCCTTCTCAATTATAGTGTTAACTGCCATGTTGTTGCTCTCGTACTCTTGACTGGGTCTTCTGTCATTTGGTGGAGGATTATATATTACTGCCACTACTATCCTTGGTCCTCCCATTGTCATGGTGCCTGCTATGTAGTCTCTGAAACCCTCACAGCCCGGGATAGCCATCTCCTTAAAATTCCATTCCTTTCTCATGAGTAGGACCACTCCGACTCCTCCCTTACCTTCACTCTCTTTCCTTATTATTGCATACTCCTGGGGAAACACGGCATTCGTTATGATTCCAGAGAGTTTTGTTTCAGTGAGTCCAATTACATCTGGGTTCACTTCTTGTGCTCTTTCCCTTAGTTCACATTGCCTTGCTTGTGATCCCATCTATGTTTGAGTACATTGCCTGAAACTAACTCTCTTCTGCTTCTCCTCTGGGGGGGACCTGTGGGGTCTGGGGTGAGTGGGAGCTGGGAGGATCTGGTATGGGAGACTGGTGGAGGAGGAAGGGCTTGGGGAGGTAGGGGGGGAGGGGGAGGGCAGGGGAGTGGGTGAGGGGGGGAGGGGGAGGAGGGGGAGTGGGGTGAGGGGGGGGAGGGTTGGGGGGATAGGTGAGAAGGGGAGGGTTGGGGGGATGGGAGAGAAAGGGGGGTTTGGGGGGCAATAAAGTGGGGAGGGCTTGGGGGGCGTGGGGGGAAAGGGAAGGCTGAGGTGGTTGAGGAAGAGGGGAGTGGTGGAGAGGGGAAGGCTTAGGTGGGGTGGGGGGAGAGTGGGGGGCTTAGGGGGGTGGGGGAGAATGGAGGGCTTGTGGGTGGGAGAGACGGAAGGGCATGTGGGAGAAGGGAGGGCTTGGGGGATGGGGAGAAGGGAGGTCCTGGGGGGAGGGAGGAGTGGGAGGAGGGGGGTGAGTGGGAGGAGAGGGGTGGGTGGGGGGAGGGTGTCTTAGGTGGGTACTTAGTGGGGGGCTGACAGGGGTTGGGGCAGGTAGGGTG
>NC_091152.1:2142390-2157390 GCF_040958095.1 Procambarus clarkii
TTCCTACTCAGCACAGTTGCATTCACCTTCCGACCCTTAATTTCAGCAGTCTGGGGCTCTCTTCAGGTCAACTCTCTCCACAGTATTCTTCTTCGGCTGGGCCATCTTCACTTTTGACCTCACCGAGACTTCATTTTTCTGGGCTGGACCTTCATCAAACAGCCATGCTATATCTACATCAATATCTTCTACCGGTTTAATTGACACTGTCTCATCTCCTCCAGCGTCTTCCTTGTCGGCCACCTCTGCCTTCATCACTACCGAGACAGGGTTTTCAATGGCTTGGCGGTCTCCTGACTCATCTCCTCGGATGTCAGTCAGGTTCACACTCTCAGGTGTCCCACTCGTGCTGTGGCCTTCTGGGCACTCCTCTGGCACAGTCTCCGCTACGACTCTCGGCAACACCTTTGTCCCGCACAAGTCATTCCCCAGGATCACTTGGACTCCTGGAACAGGTATGTCGGGGCACACTCCCAACATCACCTCTGCCGACACATATTCCGACCTTAGCTGGACAGTACAAACGGGCATGTCACTCTCCGACAATAACCCATATACCCTCATCTTACTCCTGCCAGCTAACCGTCGATCATTCCCAATCAGGCTTCTCGTAATCAGCTCTGATTAGCTCCGGTATCTCTTAAGATACCAACTTCTACCTCAGGTTGGCCTCCTATTCTGATCCAACCTTTGCTCATGAACGGCCTATACCTCTCGTTCACTAAGTTCGCTCTCTGTGGTTTGTCTCGGAACACATTAGTATATTTATTTCCGGGGTCGCACATGGCCAGGGTCACAACTCTCTTGCCCTGCCGACAATCTCGCATCACGTGACCCATCCGTTACATTGGTAACATCTCATCTGGGAGACATCTCTCCTATACGTACCAAAGCGGCTCTGACTTTGTCCACTCACATAAGAGTTCCTCGAGCCAGGTACACTACCTGCACTCTGTGGGGCTTTACTGGACTCTTGATTCCCTGGGATAACGATTAGTTTCTCGTTTAGCTCCTCCATCCTCACTTTCAGACGAAGTGCGCGACCTACTCTTCTGAGTTTTAGGGTACTTACTTTTATCTGCCCATTTATCAAAATTTTTCTCACCCCAGACTCTTCTGGGTCTTTCGTAATTTCTTCCTCCCCAGACTCCATTGGATCTGCCATTGCTGCGTCTCGCCTCGCTTCTCACTCTGTTCTCCCTTAAGCTCTTGTACGCTTCAGTAATCATATCCGCCCTATCTGCGGCATCTTTCACCTCCTTTATCCCTGCTTCTTGGATCTTGAACTTTGTTTCGGGATGCATCATCTCCAAGAACTTCTCCATGACCATCAGTTGCTTCAGGTCAGCATAAGATCCAACTCCAGCAGCCTCAATCCACTTCTGGAATCGTCTTTCCAGATCTCTTGCTGTCTCAGCAAACGTACATGCTCCAACTTTGATCATTTCTCTGAAGCGCTTCCTATAAGCTTCTGGGTTAACTGAAACGAGCGCAATATGCTGCTCTTTACTGTGGCGTAATCCTGGCACTCTTCCAGCGACAATTGGGTGTATGCCTCCCTGGCTGCACCGGTCAATCTTAACTGGACCAGCTGGGCCCATTCCTCCTGTGGCCACTCCTTGATGCTGGCTACTTTTTCAAAGTGCTCGAAAAAGCTCTCTGCCTCTTCGGGAACAAACAAGGGAATGTCCTTCTCCCTAACCCTAACATCTGGTGGGTGTGATACCTGGGTGGTGCTCTCTGGCAACCCATGTTCAATCCTTTGCTCAGCCAAGGTTCTGTTCGCTTCTATCTGCATTTGTTTTGTTCTCTCTTTTTCTTTTTCGACCTCTAGTCTTGCTTTCTCTTTCCTTTCTCTTGTTCCAACTCCAGTTCCCTTACTCTGGTTTTCTCTTTTTCTACTTCCAGTTTGGTTTTCTCTTTTTCTACTTCCAGTCTGGTTTTCTCTTTTTCTACTTCCAGTCTGGTTTTCTCTTTTTCTACTTCCAGCCTGGTTTTCTCTTTTTCCTTCTCGGCTTCATTTTTCATCTGGAGTTCTAATTTCATCTTTTCCAGCTGGAACTGTCTCTCCTTGTCCTCACGCTGCATCTGGAGCTCTAACTGGAATCTCTCCAAGCTCCTATTCCGGCTACTCCTGCTACTGCGGCTACTCTTGCTGCTCCTACTCGATCCCTGGGATCTCACGTCATCCTGCCCATCATCCTCCTTTCTACTTTCAGCTCCTTCCTGGGCTCCTTGTTCTGCCGCTTCACTTCTGGCTCTCAACTGCCTCAGGATCTCATCCTTCATCCCAGCTACTTTAGATGCTTTCAACCTGATGCCACATTTTTCTGCTATTTGTTTCAATTGATCCCTCGTGCAACCTTCTAAATCCTCAGGCTTGCCTGACTCCACAAACGCTTGCACCTTATCCATCTTTGTCCTGTGAGTCTTCCCAAGAGAGAATATACACCTGCGTTCACACAGTTTATCTATTTCAGCAAGGGTGTACAAATCCACTCTTGGACAGGGTGTGGGTGTGTCAGTTCACTCTCCCGGACACAGGCCCCCAATTTATTATATAGACTGTGGGTTGGTTGGTGTTGTCGTCGTTGATCCTCTCTACGGACAACCCAATCCACAACTCGGTAGAGTGCTTATACTAGGAGATCACCCTTGGCGCTTCTGGCTCTTGGAGAGGGCTCAACGTCACACGTTTAGGGGATGCGGCTCCAACACTTAGCCTCGTTGTCACGTGCACACACCCACTCGAGCCGCTGTGACTCCCCACTCTCTCCTTATGAGATATGATCTCCTCAATCCCCTATGACTTACTAGTATTACCTCTTACCCTGTCCACAGCAGTGGTTCTTGGTTCTTTCTCTCTCTCTCCTTCTTTACTACCTCCTGGGAAGCCTCACTAGGACAAGGGCAAACACCAGCAAATTGTGACACATTTACTGAACAAAGCACATACACGATACATCCACACATATAATAATAATGAATCCTATACTCTATAATATCACAATCAGGTTGCACTCCAACACCATCAGAACTCTATTATCAGCTTATCAAGTGGTATCCTATCTCCTGGTTACCACCTGATACTATTAACCTCCTCAAGTTGGTCAAGCCTACATACACTGTTGCACTATCAGCAAGATAATGTATATATAGAAAATCAGCATTTGAATGCAATAACATATACCAGTATAAATGTTCATTGATACTTCAGTATAAAACACTCCTTGACATAAGAATGCAAACAGTCACTCACCTCTCACTGCGTCTTGCACGCTAATGACAACCAAACACTATCAACTCCCTACTAGTAATCCACCAGAACTTCCCTTCCCCCTCTGGAAGTTCACTACCCTAATATCCTTAGGTTCTTCCGGGCTTCACTACCAGGATCCTCTGCAGCTCCTCCAGGCTGCTATCATGAAGTTTCCTTGAGCAACTACGGTGCTTCACCCTTCTGTTAGGTTCTTCCACAGCTCTCTTGGCTGCTACACCACCTCTACAGAAGCACGTGACACTCCTCTTCACTGCTGCTTCTCCTCACAGCTCGAGGTCCTCTGCTCCACTACCTTGGAGTCTCATCAGCTACATCATCTGCTGGCTTCGAAGTTCTCAGCAACTTCTTCCCCAAAGACAAACCTGCAACCCATCGACGTTCCAATAAAATGTTCCCCTTTAACACATAAACAAAAATAACCACACAATATGCTTGCCTCAAACCTCTATCTGTCCTCCACATACAGTGAGAGTGGACTCCCCCGTTTTGGGCGGGTCCATACTCCACCTCGCCTGGCGGCGGTCCTCACTCGCTGGGAGGGTCTTCCTCCATCCGGAGCCAGGCTCCCTCAGTCGTCCGCCAGAGCTCAGAGAGGACGGACGTCGCTCCGTGTTCCTCCCTCTTCACTCTCCTATTTCAGGCCTTCTGCCTTATTAAAACATGTCTAACTTATAAATAAACATTGCTACTGTCGCTGGGCACACGACCAACTACAAACAATCACTATGAACTAGCGTTTATCGTGCTTACCACAGATTAATTGGTCGAGGGCGCTTTCCCTCTGACGGCGTCTGGTCAGGGCGCTCCACACAGCCCACAATAATGCTTCTGGGCGATTTAATATCTGCTCGTCGACCAGGACTTGAGACCACAACGTTCCCAGCTCGATTCCACAGCTGGTACGTCCGCACACTTCTCTTCTCTTCGAGATATATCACTAGGGGTTCCCTTCTGACGGGAGCTCAACGGAGCGCGGCTTCCCCCTGCGATGTCTGGCACTCAAGTGAGGTCAAAGCCCCTCCAGAAGCGAGCCTCACGCCTCCAGCAAAATGTCCACATCTCCTAGCCAGTCATTTATCTAGTTTCTTCTTCATTGCCCATAATCTCAAATTGATATACATATCCAAGGAACTATTTTACATATGGATTATTACCTCAATTTCTGCTAGACCTTCTAATTAGGTCAGGCTTGCTGAATAACTCTCAAGAAGGGAGACTCGTTTCTCCTGTAGGCTGAGATCATAACACCTTCTTGAGCCCGGATGGGCACATGTATAAGCAAGTAGATGGGGTCGCCATGGGTTCTCCCCTAGGTGTCCTGTTTATCAACTTCTACATGGGTACCATCGAGCAAAAAGTCTTAGTCGACATGAACTTGAAACCGGCCATATACTGCAGGTATGTTGACGACATTTTTACACAGGTACCTGATGTCAGACATCTGCAGGAGCTGAAGGAGGCATTTGAGCAGAGTTCCGTGCTGCGTTTCACTTACGAGATGGAAAAGGATGGGAAGCTGCCCTTTCTAGATGTAACAGTCATGGAAAAGAGCGGAGGTTTCCACACTGCAGTCTACACTAAGGAAACGAACATAAGAATGTGCCTAAATGCCAACAGCGACTGCCCAGACAGGTACAAGAGGAGTGTTGTTAACGCATATGTCGACCGTGCTCTCAGCCACAGCTCAGAATGGAAGCAAGTCGACGAAGAACTCTGTAGGGTAAGGCAGGTCCTAGTCAACAACGGCTTCTCCAATGGTTTCGTCGAAGACATCATAAGAAGGAAAGTGAAACGCCATGCAACCTCTGAAGAGACAACTAACACAACACCTATACCCCCTATTAGACTATTTTACAGGAACTTCTTTTCCACAGCTCATAAAACAGAGGAAAGGGTCCTGAAAGATATTGTTAATAGAAACGTTATCCCTACAGACAAAAATCAGAGGATACAACTGACGATTTACTATAAAACCAGAAAAACGGCCAGCCTACTCATGAGAAACTCTCCAGACACAAAGCAGAACGCTTTAAAAGAGACCAACGTCGTCTATGCCTTCAAATGCCCACTTGGCATTTTTTCGGAATAAGCTCCAAAAAACCCAGTATATAGGCAAGACAACAACATCTCTTTCTAGGCGTTTAACGATGCATAAACAACAGGGCTCCATTAAGGAACATATAATCTCTTCCCACAACCAAACCATCGCCAGAGAAATCCTAGTAAACAACACAGAAATCATCGATAGATACAGCGACAGCAGGCGGCTTGACGTTTGCGAGGCACTACACATTAAGAAGTCAACACCGGCAATCAACAGCCAATTAATGCACAACTATATTCTACCCACCTCAAGACTCCGCTCCAATATAGAAGCATCAAGAAATATGGACCAATAGGCTTTCTACAATCACTTCCATTTCAATACCCATTGTTTCGTGTTCTGTCTTGTGTTGATGAAATTAATACCCTATTAATGCCACCTCTTGTTCTGTCTGTGTTGATGAAATTAATACCTTATTAATGCCACCTCACCCCATCCACCTCACTCAAATGTAGATATAAACAAAAATCGAAGATGTGTAAGTTCTATTCAGTTGTGTATTTGTAAAATAAAGTCTTTGAAAATGTAATAAGTTTTACGAAACGCGCTCGTGTCGCGTCAGACTAGAAATAAAAATGAATTTTGGAGAATTGATTTTTGAATTACCTCCAACAGTGAAAAGAAATGTACGAAAGATTGAGAAAATTCGTGTTAGAATTATTATTCTTACTTTTTCGGTCATATTTAATATATATATATATATATATATATATATATATATATATATATATATATATATATATATATATATATATATATATATATATATATATATATATATATATATATATATATATATATATATATATATATATATATATATATATATATATATATGACAATGTCAGACCACGGAGGAAAAATGAAACAGGAAATTTCCTTAAGTACTTTCGTATATTAAATACATCTTCAGAAGGTTCACCTTCTGAAGATGTATTTAATATACGAAAGTACTTAAGGAAATTTCCTGTTTCATTTTTCCTCCGTGGTCTGACATTGTCACATTCTTAATCACGTGTTTATTTTCGTGATATACACACACATATATATATATATATATATATATATATATATATATATATATATATATATATATATATATATATATATATATATATATATATATATATATATATATATATATATATATATATATATATATATATATATATATATATGACAATGTCAGACCACGGAGGAAAAAATGAAACACTCCTTTTGAAGATGTATTAATATACGAAAGTACTTAAGGAAATTCCTGTTTCATTTTTCCTCCGTGGTCTGACATTGTCACATTTTTAATCACGTGTTTATTTTCGTGATATACACACATATATATATGTGTGTCCAGAACTAAGAGGCATGAGTTACGAGGAAAGGCTGCGGGAAATGCACCTTACGACACTGGAAGACAGAAGAGTAAGGGGAGACATGATCACAACCTACAAAATCCTCAGAAGAATCAACCGGGTAAACAAGGGTAAACTATTCAACACTGGTGGGACGCGAACAAGGGGACACAGGTGGAAACTGAGCACCCAAATAAGCCACAGAGACGTTAGAAGGAACTTTTTCAGTGTCAGAGTACTTAACGGATGGAATGCATTAGGCAGTGATGTGGTGGAGGCTGACTCTATACACAGTTTTAAATGAAGATATGATAGAGCCCAGTAGGCTCAGGAACTCTCAGGAACTCAGTAGGAAATCACTCTCTTAAGCCTCTTCATCATTCTCTTGAGCCTCTGCGTCACTCTCAAGAGCCTCTGCATCCCTCTCTTAAGCCTCTGCACCACTCTCTTAAGCCTCTGCATCACTCTCGTAAGCCTCTGAATCACTCTCTTGAGCCTCTGCATCCCTCTCTTGAATTCCTGCATCCCTCTCATGAGACTCTGCATCCCTCTCCTGAGCTTTTGCATCACTCTCTTAAGCCTCTTCATCCCTCTCATGAGCCTTTGCATCACTCTCTGAAGCCTCTGCATCCCTCTCTTGAGCATCTGCATCCCTCACTTGAGCCTCTGTATCCCTCTCTTGAGCCTCTGCATCCCTCTCTGGAGCCTCAGCATACCTCTCTTGAGCCTTTTGCAGCACTCTCTTGAGCCTCTGAATCATTCTCTTGAGCCTCTGCATCCCACTATTAAGCCTCTGCATCACTCTCTTGATCCTCTGCATCCATCTATTAAGCCTCTGCGTCACTCTCTTGAGCCTCTGCATCCCTTTCTTGAGCCTCTGCATCACTCTCTTAAGCCTCTGCAACACTCTCTTCAGCCTCTGCATCACTCTCTTAAGCCTCTGCATCACTCTCTTCGGCCTCTGCATCACTCTCATGATCCTCTGCATCACTCTCTTGAGCCTTTGCATCGCTCTCTTGAGCCTCGACATCACTCTTTTGAGCCTCTGCATTACTCTCTTGAGACTCTGCATCACTCTCTTCAGCCTCTGCAACACTCTCTTGAGCCTCTGCATCCCTCTCTGGAGCCTCAGCATCCCTCTCTTTAACCTCTACAGCACTCTCTTGAGCCTCTGCATCATTCTCTTGAACCTCTGCATCCCTCTCTTAAGCCTCTGCATCACTCTCTGGAGCCTCAGCATCCCTCGCTTTAACCTCTGCAGCACTCTCTTGAGCCTCTGCATCCCTTTCTTAATCCTCTGCATCACTCTCTTGAGCCTCTGCATCACTCTCATGATCCTCTGCATCACTCTCTTGAGCCTCTGCATCGCTCTCTTGAGCCTCGACATTACTCTCTTGAGCCTCTGCATTACTCTCTTGAGACTCTGCATCACTCTCTAAAGCCTCTGCATCTCTCTCTTCAGCCTCTGCATCACTCTCTTGAGCCTCTGCATCACTCTCTTGAGCCTCTGTATCACTCTCTTTTGCCTCTGCATCCCTCTCTTCATCCTCTGCATCACTCCCTTGAGCCTCCGCATCATTTTCCTGAGCCTCTGCATCCCTCTCTTAAGCCTCTGCATCTCTCTCTTCAGCCTCTGCATCACTCTCGTGAGCCTCTTCATCCCTCTCTGGAGCCTTTGCATCCTTCTTTTTAGCCTCTGGAAAACGTGGAAAATCGGCAAAATATTGCCTAATTCGATGATATTTTGTTTAATTCACATAAGAGAAAAGGGGGATGATAAACGACAAAATATTGCTAAATTCGATGATTTTTTGTACAAACCAAATGCAAGAATGCTAGCTAAAAAAGCAATATTATGCGAAATTCTGAGATTTGAAGGCCAAATAACATATCGTGAGAAAACATGAAGTAGTATCGAAATATTGGTAAAAACGAATATATTTACATAAAATCACACTACATGAAAAACGTGAAAAATGTCACTATATTACCAAATTTGAGGATTTTAACTTCAAATTATAGAGCGGGGTTTAGTATTACTTACATCCTAGAAAAGACATATTAAAATGTTGTTTCCAATACAAATGGTAAAAATCAATGTGTTTTCATTAGAATTTACTAAAATGTTACTGATTTTATGTTTATATTACCAATGGAAGATGTACACGTAAAACCGCTCTAATCCGGCTGAAACGTCGATATATGCAATAAAAACAGAACTTCTCCACTTTTAAATATCTTACACAGTATCTTAACGAGAAACAAGTAATTGGTTGCAAATGAAGTATTTATGGTTAATTTCTAACCAATTATATGATTGCATCATTTTTATCGTATATATAATGAATTAATAACAATAAACTGAAAATTCACAAAAACGTAGAAAAACAGCAAAATACTGCCTAATTCGATGATATTTTGTTTAAATCACATAAGGGAAAAGGGGGGATGATAAACGTCAAAATATTGTTAAATTCGGTGATTTTTTTTTAACAAACCAAATGCAAGAAAACTAGCAAAAAAATGCAATATTTTCGAAATTCTGAGATTTGAAGGCCAAATCACATATCGTGAGAAAACATAAAGTAATATCGAAATATTGGTAAAAACGAATATATTTACGTAATTTCACACTACATGAAAGAGTGAAAAAAGTCATTATATTACCAAATTTGAGGATTTTAACTTCAAATTATAAGTCGAGGTTCCGTATTACTTAGATCCTAGAAAAGACATATTAAAATGTTGTTTCCAATACAAATGATAAAATCAATGTGTTTTCATTAGAATTAACTAAAATGTTCCTGATTTTATGTTTATATTACCAATGGATGATGTACACGTAAAACCGCTCTAATCCTAGGCTGAAACGTCGATATATGCAATAAAAATAGAACTTCTCCCCTTTCAATAAATTACAAAGTATTTTAAAAAGAAACAAATAGTTGATTGAAAATGAAGTATTTAAGATTAATTTGTAACCAATTATGTGTTTGCATCATTTTTATCGTATATATAATAAATTAATAACAATAAACTGTAAATTCACAAAAACGTGGAAAAACGGCAAAATATTGCCTAATTCGATGATATTTTGTTTAAATCACATAAAGGAAAAGGGGGATAATAAACGTCAAAATATTGCTAAATTCGATGATTTTTAGTACAAAACAAAATGCAAGAAAACTTGCTAAAAAATGCAATATTATGCGAAATTCTGAGATTTGAAGGCCAAATCACATATCGTGAGAAAACGAGACCCATCGCCGCTCACAGTATTTCGCATATTTTCGGTATAAAAAGTCGTTATTTCAAACATCGAATACGTGCACAGAGCCAGAATTTGGCTCCAAAATATGGCTAAAGTGCCGAATTTGGGATGTTTGGGATATTTTGAAAATTGCAGGGGGGTTTGGGCAAAATGTGACCCATCGCCGCTCTCAGTAATTGGCATATTTTCGGTATAAAAAGTCGTAATTTAAACTGCGAATACGTGCAGAGAGCCAGTGTTTGGCTCTTAAATATGGCTTAAGGGTAGAATTTTGGAAGTTTGGGATATTTTGAGAACTGCAGGTGGGTTTGGGCAAAATGTGACCCATCGGCGCTCTCACTAATTGGCATATTTTCGGTATAAAAAATCGTAATTTCAAACAGCGAATACGTGCAGAGAGCCAGAATTTGGCTCCAAAATATGGCTCAAGCGTCGAATTTGGAATGTTTGGGATATTTTGAAAACTGCAGTGGGGGTTTGGGCAAAATGTGACCCATTGCCGCTTGCAGCCTCTGCATCCCTCTCTTAAGCCTCTATATCACTCTCTTGAGCCTCTGCATCACTCTCTTAATCCTCTGCATCCATCTCTTGAGCCTCTGCATCATTCTCTTGAGCCTCTGCATCCCTCTCTTAAGCCTCTACATCATTCTCTTGAGCCTCTGCATCACTCTCTTTAGCCTCTGCATTACTCTCTGGAGCCTCTGCATCACTCTCTTGAGCCTCTGCATCCCTCCCTTGAGCCTCTGCATCACTCTCTTGGTCCTCTGCATCACTTTCTTGAGCCTCTTAATCACTCTCTTGAGCCTCTGCATCCCTATCTTGAGCCTCTGCATCATTCTCCTAGGCCGCTGCATCATTCTCCTAAGCCTCTCCATCCCCCACGTGAGCCTCAGCATTCCTCTCATGAGCCTCTGCATCCTTCTCTTGAGCCTTTGCATCACTCTCTTAAGCCTCTGCATCCCTCTTCTGAGTCTCTGCATCCCTCTCTATAGCCTTTGCATCCCTTGTCTTGAGCCTCTGCAACACTCTCTTGAGTCTCTTTATCCCTCTCTTAAGCCTCTGCATCATTCTCTTCAGCCTCAGCATCACTCTCTTAAGCCTCTGCATCATTCTCTTCAGCTTCTGCATCACTCTCTTGAGCCTCTGCATCACTCTCTTGAGCCTCTGCATCACTCTTTTAAGCCTCTGCATCATTCTCTTCAGCCTCTGCATCCCTCTCTTAAGCCTCTGCATCACTCTCTTGAGCCTCTGCATCACTCTCTTCAGCCTCTGCATCCCTCTCTTAAGCCTCTGCATCATTCTCTTCAGCCTCTGCATCCTTCTCTTAAGCCTCTGCATCATTCTCTTCAGCCTCTGCATCCCTCTCATAAGCCTCTGCATCATTCTCTTGAGCCCCTGCATCATTCTCTTGAGCCTCTGCATCCCTCTCTTAAGCCTCTACATCATTCTCGTGTGCCTCTGCATCACATATGGCTAAAGTGTCGAATTTAGGATGTTTGGGATATTTTGAAAACTGCAGGGGGGTTTGGGCAAAATGTGACCGATCGCCTCTCTAAGTAATTGACATATTTTCGATATAAAAAGTCTTATTTTCAAACTGCGAATACGTGCAGAGAGCCAGAATTTGGCTCTAAAATATGGTTCAAGGGTCGAATTTGGGATGTTTCGATTATTTTGAAAACTGCAAGGGGGTTTGGGCAAAATGTGACCCATCGCTGCTCACAGTAATTGGCATAGTTTCGGTATAAAAACTCGTAATTTCATACTACGAATACGTGCCGAGAGAAAGAATTTGGCTCTAAAATATGGCTCAAGCATCGAATTTGGGAAGTTTGGGATATTTTGAAAACTGTAGGGAGGGATTGAGCAAAATGCGATCCATCACCGCTTTCAGTAATTGGCATATTTTCGGTATAAAAAGTCGTAATTTCAAACTGCGAATACGTGCAGAGAGCCAGAATTTGGTTCCAAAATATGGCTCAACGGAAGAATTTCGGATGTTTCTGATATATTTAAAAACTGCAAGGGGGTTTGGGCAAAATGTGACCTATTGCCGCTCTGAGTAATTGGCATATTTTCTGTATAAAAAGTCGTAATTTCAAACTGCGAATACGTGCAGAGAGCTAGTATTTGGCTTCAAAATATGGCTCAATCGTCGAATTTGGGATGTTTGGGATAATTTGAAAACTGCAGTGGGGGTTTGGGCAAAATGTGACCCATCGCCGCTTTCAGTAATTGGCTTATTTTCAGTATAAAAAGTCGTATTTTCAAACTGGGAATACGTGCAGAGAGCCAGAATTTGGCTCTATAATATGGCTTAAGTGTTGAATTTGGGATGTTTGGGTTATTTTGAAAATTGCAGGGGGGTTTGGGCAAAATGTGACCCATCGCTGCTCTCAGTAATTGGCATATTTTCGGTATAAAAAGTCGTAATTTCAAACTGCGAACACGTGTAAAGAGCCAGAATTTGGTTCCAAAATATGGCTCAAAGGACGAATTTAGAATGTTTGTGATATATTTAAAAACTGCAAGGGGGTTTGGGCAAAATATGACCTATTGTCGCTCTGAGTAATTGGAATATTTTTGGTATAAAAAGTCGTAATTTCGAACTGCGAATACGTGCATAGAGCCAGAATTTGACTCCAAAATCACGCTCAATCGTCGAATTTGGGATATTTGGGATATTTTGAAAACTGCAGTTGGGTATTGGGCAAAATGTGACACTTCGCTGCTCTAAGTAATTGGCATATTTTCGGTATAAAAAGTCGTATTTTCAAACTGCGAATACGTGCAGAGAGTCCGAATTTGACTCTAAAATATGGATCAAGGTTCGAACTTGGGATGTTTGGGATATTTTGAAAACTGCAGTGAGGGTTTCGGCAAAATGTGACCCATCGCCGCTCTCAGTAATTGGTATATTTTCGGTATAAAAAGTCGTAATTTCATACTATGAATACGTGCCGAGAGACAGAATTTGGCTTCAAATTATGGCTCAAGCATCGAATTTGGGAAGTTTGGGATATTTTGAAAACTGCAGGGAGGGTTTGGGCAAAATGCGATCCATTGCCGCTTTCAGTAATTGGCATATTTTCGGTATAAAAAGTCGTAATTTCAATCTGCGCATACGTGAAGAGAGCCAGAATTTGTCTCCAAAATATGGCTTAACGGTTGAATTTGGGATGTTTGGGTTATTTTGAAAACTGCAAGGGGGTTTGGGCAAAATGTGACCCATCGCTGATCTCAGTAATTGGCATATTTTCGATATAAAAAGTCGTAATTTCAAACTGCGAATACGTGCAGAGAGCCAGAATTTGGCTCCCAAATATGGCTCAATTGTCGAGTTTAGGATGTTTGGGATATTTTGAAAACTGCAGTGGGGGTTTGGGCAAAACGTGACCCATCGCCGCTCTCAGTAATTGGCATATTTTCAGAAAAAAAATTCATAATTTCAAACTGCGAATACGTGCCGAGAGCCAGAATTTGCTTCCAAAATATGGCTCAAGCGTCTAATTTGGGATGTCTGGAATATTTTGAAAACTGCAGCAAGGGTTTGGGCAAAATGCGATCCATCGCTGCTTTTGTAATTGCGATATTTTCGGTATAAAAATTAGTATATTCAAACTGCAAATACGTGAAGAGAGCCAAAATTTGGCTCCAAAATATGGTTCAAGGGTCGAATTTGTTATGTTTCGGATATTTTGAAAACTGCAAGGGGGTTTGGGCAAATGTGAACCATCGCCGCTCTCAGTAATTGGCATATTTTTGGTATAAAAGGTCGTATTTTCAAACTGCGAATACGTGCAGAGAGCGAGAATTTTTGCTGCAAAGCATTGCTCTCTGGGATCGCTGCTCCCAGTAATTGGAATATATTCGCAATAAAAAGTCGTAATTTCAAACTGCGAATACGTGCAGAGAGCGAGAATTTTTGCTCCAAAGTATTGCTTAAGCGTCGAATTTGGGATGTTTGGGATATTTTGAAAACTGCAGGGAAGGTTTGGGCAAAATGTGGCGAATCGCCGCTTTCAGTAATTGGCAGGTTTTCGGTACGTATGCTCGTATACGTATCGCCGCTCTCAGTAATTTGCATATTTTCGGTATAAAAGTCGTAATTTCAAATTGCGAATACGTGCAGAGAGCCAGAATTTGACTCCAAAATATGGCTCAAGGGTCTAATTTGGAATGTTTGGAATATTTTGAAATCTGCAGGGGGGGAATTGGGCAAAATGTGACCCATCTCCGCTCTCAGTGTTTGGAATATTTTCGGTATAAGAATTCTTAATTTCAAACTGCGAATACGTGCAGAGAGCCAAAAATTGGGCTCTAAAGTATGGCTCAAGCGTCGAAATTGGGATGTTTGGGTTATTTTGAAAACTGTAGGGAGGGTTTGGGCAAAATGTGATACATCGCCGCTTTCAGTAATTGGCATATTTTCGGTATAAAAAGTCGCAATTTCAAACTGCGAATACGTGCAGAGAACCAAAATTTGGCCCCAAAATATGGCTCAAGCGTCGAGTTTGGGATGTTTGGAATATTCAGAAAACTCCTGGGGGGGGGGGGTTGTTTGGGTAAAATGTGACCCATCGCGGCTCTCAGAAATTTGCATATTTTTTGTATAAAAAGTCGTAATTTCAAACGGCGAATACGTGCAGAGAACCAGAATTTGACTCCAAAATATTGCTCAAGGGTATAATTTGGGATGTTTGGGATATTTTGAAAACTGCAGGGGGGGATTGGGCAAAATGTGATCCATCGCCGCTCTCAGTATTTGGCATATTTTCGGTATAAGAATTCGTAATTTTAACTGCGAATACGTGCAGAGAGCCAGAATGTGGCTCCAAAATATTACTCAAGGGTCAAATTTTGGATGTTTCGGATATTTTGAAAACTGCTGGGGGGGTTTCGGCAAAATGTGACCCATAGCCAATCTCAGTAATTCGAATATTTTCGGTATAAAAAGTCGTAATTTCAAACGGCGATTACATGCAGAGAGCCAGAA
>NC_091152.1:2162390-2204769 GCF_040958095.1 Procambarus clarkii
GAAACACTCCTTTTGAAGATGTATTAATATACGAAAGTACTTAAGGAAATTCCTGTTTCAATTTTCCTCCGTGGTCTGACATTGTCACATTTTTAATCACGTGTTTATTTTCGTGATATACACACATATATATATGTGTGTATATATTATATATATATATATATATATATATATATATATATATATATATATATATATATATATATATATATATATATATATATATATATATATATATATATATATATATATATATATAATATATATATATTTTACGTGTACATCTTCCATCGGTAATATAAACGGAAAATCAGGAACATTTAGTTAATTCCAATGAAAACACATTGATTTTTATCATTTGTATTGGAAACAACATTGTCATATGTCTTTTCTTGGATCTTGTTAATAAAAAACCTCGCTCAATTATTCGAAGTTAAAATCCTCAAATTTGGTATAATAGTGACTTTTTTCACGTTTTTCATGTAGTTTGATATTACGTAAATATGTTTATTTTTACCAATACTTCGATACTATTTCATGTAGTATCACGATATGTGATTTGGCCTTCAAATCTCAGAATTTCGCATAATATTGCATGGATTACGTCCAGAACTAAGAGGCATGAGTTACGAGGAAAGGCTGCGGGAAATGCACCTTACGACACTGGAAGACAGAAGAGTAAGGGGAGACATGATCACAACCTACAAAATCCTCAGAGGAATCGACCGGGTAAACAAGGATAAACTATTCAACACTGGTGGGACGCGAACAAGGGGACACAGGTGGAAACTGAGTACCCACATGAGCCACAAAGACGTTAGAAGGAACTTTTTCAGTGTCAGAGTAGTTAACGGATGGAATGCATTAGGCAGTGATGTGGTGGAGGCTGACTCCATACACAGTTTTAAATGTAGATATGATAGAGCCCAGTAGGCTCAGGAACTCTCAGGAACTCAGTAGGAAATCACTCTCTTAAGCCTCTTCATCCCTCTCTTGAGCCTCTGCGTCACTCTCAAGAGCCTCTGCATCCCTCTCTTGTGCCTCTGCATCCCTCACTTGAGCCTCTGCATCCCTCTCTTGAGCCCCTGCATCCCTCTCTTGAGCCTCTGCCTCCCTCTCTTGAGCATCTGCATCCCTCTATTAAGCCTCTGCATCACTCTCTTGATCCTCTGCATCCATCTATTAAGCCTCTGCATCCCTCTCTTGAGCCTCTGCATCACTCTCTTAAGCCTCTGCAACACTCACTTCAGCCTCTGCATCACTCTCTTAAGCCTCTGCATCACTCTCTTCGGCCTCTGCATCACTCTCATGATCCTCTGCATCACTCTCTTGAGCCTCTGCATCGCTCTCTTGAGCCTCGACATCACTCTTTTGAGCCTCTGCATTACTCTCTTGAGACTCTGCATCACTCTCTTAAGCCTCTGCATCTCTCTCTTCAGCCTCTGCAACACTCTCTTGAGCCTCTGCATCCCTCTCTGGAGCCTCAGCATCCCTCTCTTTAACCTCTGCAGCACTCTCTTGAGCCTCTGCATCATTCTTTTGAACCTCTGCATCCCTCTCTTAAGCCTCTGCATCACTCTCTGGAGCCTCAGCATCACTCTCTTTAACCTCTGCAGCACTCTCTTGAGCCTCTGCATCCCTTTCTTAATCCTCTGCATCACTCTCTTGAGCCTCTGCATCACTCTCATGATCCTCTGCATCACTCTCTTGAGCCTCTGCATCGCTCTCTTGAGCCTCGACCTCACTCTCTTGAGCCTCTGCATTACTCTCTTGAGACTCTGCATCACTCTATTAAGCCTCTGCATCTCTCTCTTCAGCCTCTGCAACACTCTCTTGAGCCTCTGCATCCCACTCTGGAGCCTCAGCATCCCTCTCTTTAACCTCTGCACCACTCTCTTGAACCTCTGCATCATTCTCTTGAACCTCTGCATCCCTCTCTTAAGCCTCTGCATCACTCTCTGGAGTCTCTGCATCCCTCTCTTAAACCTCTGCATCACTCACTTAAGCCTATGCATCACTCTCTTAAGCCTCTGCATCTCTCTCTTCAGCCTCTGCAACACTCTTTTGAGCCTCTGCATCACTCTCTTGAGCCTCTGCATCCCTCTCTTGAGCCTCTGCATCACTCTCTTGAGCCTATGCATCACTCTCTTGAGCCTCTCTTGAGAAACAAATAGTTGATTGAAAATGAAGTATTTAAGGTTAATTTCTAATCAATTATGTGTTTGCATCATTTTTATCGTATATTTAATGAATTAATAACAATAAACTGAAAATTCACAAAAACGTGGAAAAACGGCAAAATATTGCCTAATTCGATTATATTTTGTTTAAATCACATAAACGAAAAGGGGATGATAAACGTCAAAATATTACTAAATTAGATGATTTTTAGTACGAAACAAAATGCAAGAAAATTTGCTTAAAATGCAATATTATTCGAAATTCTGAGATTTGAAGGCCAAATCACAAATCGTGATACTACATGAAATAGTATCGAAATATTGGTAAAAATTAATATATATACGTAATATGAAACTACATGAAAAACGTGAGAAAAGTCACTATTATACCATATTTGAGGATTTTAACTTCAAATCACAGAGCGAGGTTTCGTATTAAGAAGATCCAAGAAAAGACATATGACAATGTTGTTTCCATTACAAATGATAAAAATCAATGCGTTTTCATTAGAATTAACTAAAATGTTCCTGTTTTTCCGTTTATAATTCCGATGGAAGATGTTCAGAGGATGATGCAGAGGATGACGAGAGGGATGCAGAGGCTTAAGAGAGTGATGCAGAGGCTCAAGAGAGAGATGCAGAGGCTCAATTGAGTGATGCAGTAGCTCGAGAGAGTGATGCAGAGGCTCAAGAGAGTAATGTAGAGGATCAAGAGAGTGATGTAGAGGATCAAGAGAGTGATGCAGAGGCTCAAGAGAGTGATGCAGAGGATTAAGAGAGGGAAGCAGAGGCTTAAGAGAGTGATGCAGAGGTTGAAGAGAAAGATGCAGAGGCTCTAGAGAGTGATGCAGAGGCTCAAGAGAGTGATACAGAGGATCAAGAGAGTGATGCAGATGCTCGAGAGAGTGATGCAGAGGCACAAGAGAGGGATTCAGAGACTCAAGAGAGGGATTCAGAGGCTTAAGAGAGTGAGGCAGTGGTTCAAGAGAGGGATGCAGAGGCTTAAGAGAGTGGTGCAAAGGCTCAAGAGAGGGATGCAGAGTGATGTAGAGGCATAGGAGAGGGATACAGAGGATGAAGAGAGTGATGCAGAGACTCAAGTGAGAGATTCAGAGACTCAAGAGCGTTATGCAGAGGCTCAAGCGAGGGATGCAGAGGCTTAAGAGAGGGGTGCAGAGGATAAAGTGAGTGATGCAGAGGCTGAAGAGAGTGTTGCAGAGGCTCAAGAGAGGGATGCAGAGGATCAAGAGAGGAATGCAGAGGCTCAAGCGAGTGTTGTAGAGGATCAAGAGAGGGATGCACAGGCGTAAGAGAGTGATGCACACGCTGAAGAGAGAGTTGCAGAGGCTTAAGAGATTGATGCAGAGGCTTAAGAGAGTGATGCAGAGGCTCAAGAGAGCGATGCAGAGACTCAAGAGAGTGATGCAGAGGCTCAAGAGAGTGATGCAGAGGCTCAAGAGTGTGATGCAGAGGCTCAAGAGAGTGATGCAGAGGCCAAGGAGAGTGATGCAGAGGCTAAAGTGAGTGATGCAGAGGCTCAGGATAGTGATGCAGAGGCTTTGGAGAATGATGCAGAGGCTCAAGTGAGGAATGCAGAGGCTCAACACAGTGATGCAGAGGCTCAAGAGAGGGATACAGAGGCACAGGACTGTGATTCAGAGGCTTACGAGAGTGATGCAGAGGCATTAGTGAGTGATGCAAAGGCTCAAAAGAGGGATGCAGAGGCTCAAGAGAGGGATGCAGAGGGTCCAGAGAGGGATGCAGATGCTCAAGAGAGTGATGCAGAGGCTCCAGAGAGTGATGCAGAGGCTCAAGAGAATGATATAGAGGCTTAAGAGCGGGATGCAGAGGCTCAAGAGAATGATAAAGAGGCTCAATAGAGTGATGCAGAGGATGAAGACAGGGATGCAGAGGCTTAAGAGAGTGATGCAGAGGCTCAAGAAAGTGATGCAGAGGCTCAAGAGAGTGATGTAGAGGCTCAAGAGAGAGATGCAGAGGCTTAAGAGAGTGATGCAGAGGTTCAAGAGAGTGATGCAGGGGCTCAAGAGTATGAGGCTTTACAGAGGGATGTAGAGGCTAGAGAGAATGATGCAAAGAGGCTCAAGAGAGTGATGCAGAGGATCAAGAGAGGGATGCAGAGGTTTTAGAGAGTGATTCAGAGGCTCAAGAGAGTGATGAAGAGGTTCCAGAGAGTGATGCAGAGGCTAAATGAGTGATGCAGAGGCTCAAGATTGTGATGCAGAGGCTTAGGAGAATGATGCAGAGGCTCAAGAGAGGGATGCAGAGGGTGAAGAGAGTGATGCAGAGGTTTAAGAGAGTGATGCAGAGGCTCAAGAGAGAGATGCAGAGGCTTAAGTGAGTGATGCAAAGGCTTACGAGAGGGATGCAGAGGCTCAGGAGAGGGATGCAGAGGCTCAAGAGAGTGATGCAGAGGCTGAAGAGAGAGATGAAGAGGCCTAAGAGAGTGATGCAGAGGCTCAAGAGAGTGATGCAGAGGCTCAAGAGAATGATGTAAAGGCTTAAGAGAGGGATGCAGAGTCTCAAGAGAATGATGCAGATTCTCAAGAGAGTGATGCAGAGGATGAAGAGAGGGATGCAGAGGCTTAAGAGAGTGATGCAGAGGCTCAAGAGAGTGATGCAGAGGCTCAATTGAATGATGCAGAGGCTCGAGAGAGTGATGCAGAGGCTCAAGAGAGTGATGCAGAGGCTGAAGAGAGAGATGCAGAGGCTCTAGTGAGTGATGCAGAGGCTCAAGAGAGTGATGCAGAGGCTCGAGAGAGTGATGCAGAGGCACAAGGGAGGGATTCAGAGATTCAAGAGAGGGATTCAGAGGCTTAAGAGAGTGATGCAGAGGCTTAAGAGAGTGGTGCAAAGGCTCAAGAGAGGGATGCAGAAAATATTCCAATTATTTAGAGCAGCGATGGGTCACATTTTGTCCAAACCCCCCTTGCAGTTTTAAAAAATCCCAAACATCCCAAATTTGACGCTTAAGCCATATTTAGGAGCCAAACTCTGGCTCTCTGCAAGTATTTGCCGTTTGAAATTATGACTTTTACACCGAAAATACGCCAATTACTGTGAGCGGCGATGGGTCACATTTTGCCCAAACCCTCCCTGCAGTTTTCAAAATAGCCCAAACATCCCAAATTCGACCCTTGAGCCATATTTTAAAGCCAAATTCTAGCTTACTTCACGTACTCGCAGTTTGATATTACGACTTTTCATAACGAAAATATGCCAATTACTGAGAGCGGCGATGTTTCACATTTTGCAAAAAAAACCCTGCAGTTTTCAAAATATTCCAAACATCCCTAATTCGACCCTTGAACCATATTTTGGAGCCAAATCCTGGCTCTCTGCACGTATTCACAGTTTGAAATTACGACTTTTTATACCGAAAATATGCCAATTACTGCATGCTACGATTTGTCACATTTTGCCCAAACCCCCCTAAAGTTTTCAAAATATCCCAAACATCCCAAATTAGACGATTGAGCCACATTTTGGAGCCAAATTCTGGCTCTCTGCACGTATTCGCAGTTTGAAATTACGAATTTTATACCGAAAATATGCCAATTATTTAGAGCTGCGATGGGACACATTTTGCCCAAACAGCCTCTGCAGTTTCCAAAAATCCCAAACATTCATAATTCGACGCTTAAGCCATATTTAGGAGCCAAATTCTGGCTCTCTGAAAGTATTTGCCGTTTGAAATTACGAGTTTTATACCGAAAATACGCCAATTACTGTGAGCAGATATGGGTCACATTTTACCCAAACCTTCCCTGCAGTTTTCAAAATAGCCCAAACATCCCAAATTCGACCCTTGAGCCATATTTTAAAGCAAAATTCTAGCTTACTTCACGTACTCGCAGTTTGATATTACGAATTTCATACCGAAAATATGCCAATTACTGAGAGCGGTGATGTTTCACATTTTGCCCAAATCCCTCTGCAGTTTTCAAAATATTCCAAACATCCCTAATTCGACCCTTGAGCCATATTTTGAAGCCAAATTTTGGCTCTCTGCACATATTCGCATTTTAAAATTACGACTTTTTATTCCGAAAATATTCCAATTACTGAGAGCGGCGATGGGTCACATTTTGCCCAAACCCCTCCCCCCACCAGTTTTCAAAATATCCAAAACATCCCAAATTTGACGATTGAGCCATATTTTGGAGCCAAATTCTTCCAATTTTAAGCCAAATTTTGGAGCCATGTGGAGCCTGCAATGTTCCTGATTTTCCGTTTATATTACCGATGGAAGATGTTCACGTAAAACCGCTCTAATCCGGCTGAAACGTCGATATATGCAATAAGAACAGAACTTCTCTCCTTTTCAATATCTTACTCTGTATTTTAACGAGAAACAAATAGTTGATAGCAAATGAAGATAGTTGATAGCAAATGAAGTATTTAAGGATAATTTCTAATCAAATATGTGTTTGCATCATTTTTATCGTATATTTAATGAATTAATAACAATAAACTGAAAATTCACAAAAACGTGGAAAAACGGCAAAATATTGCCTAATTCGATTATACTTTGTTTAAATCACATAAACGAAAAGGGGATGATAAACGTCAAAATATTGCTAAATTCGATAATTTTTAGTACGAAACAAAATGCAAGAAAACTTGCTTAAAATGCAATGTTATGCGAAATTCTGAGATTTGAAGGCCAAATCAAATATCGTGATACTACATGAAATAGTACCGAAATATTGGTAAAAATGAATATATATACGTAAAATCAAACTACATGAAAAACGTGAAAAAAGTCACTATTATACCAAATTTGAGGATTTAAACTTCGAATCATTAAGCGAGGTTCCGTATTAAGAAGATCCAAGAAAAGACATATGACAATGTTGTTTCCGATACAAATGATAAAAATCAATGTGTTTTCATTAGAGATAACTAAAATGTTCCTGAATTTCCGTTTATATTACCGATGGAAGAAGTACACGTAAAACCGCTCTAATCCGGCTGAAACGTCGATATATGCAATAAAAAGAGAACTTTTCCCCTTTTCAATATCTTACTCTGTATTTTAACGAGAAACAAATAGTTGATTGCAAATGAAGTATTTAAGGTTAATTTCTAATCAAATATGTGTTTGCATCATTTTTATCGTATATTTAATGAATTAATAACAATAAACTGAAAATTCACAAAAACGTTGAAAAACGGCAAAATATTACCTAATTCGATTATATTTTGTTTAAATCACATAAACGAAAAGGAGATGATAAACGTCAAAATATTGCTAAATTAGATGATTTTTAGTACGAAACAAAATGCAAGAAAACTTGCTTAAAATGCAATATTATTCGAAATTCTGAGATTTAAAGGCCAAATCACAAATCGTGATACTACATGAAATAGTATGGAAATATTGGTAAAAATTTATATATATACGTAATATCAAACTACATGAAAAACGTGAAAAAAGTCACTATTATACCATATTTGAGGATTTTAACTTCGAATCACAGAGCGAGGTTTCGTATTATTTAGATCAAAGAAAAGACATATGACAATGTTGTTTCCGATACAAATGATAAAAATCAATGCGTTTTCATTAGAATTAACTAAAATGTTCCTGATTTTCCGTTTATAATTCCGATGGAAGATGTTCACTTAAAACCGCTCTAATCAGGCTGAAACGTCGATATATGCAATAAAAACAGAACTTCTCTCCTTTTCAATATCTTACTCTGTATTTTAACGAGAAACAAATAGTTATTTGCAAATGAAGTATTTAAGGTTAATTTCTAATCAATTATGTGTTTGCATCATTTTTATCGTATATTTAATGAATTAATAACAATAAACTGAAAATTCACAAAAACGTAGAAAAAGGCAAAATATTGCCTAATTCGATGATATTTTGTTTAAATCACATAAAGGAAAAGGGGATGATAAACGTCATAGTCACTAACTAACGCTAAATTCGATGATTTTTAGTACAAAACAAAATGCAAGAAACTTGCTTAAAAATGCAAAATTTGCAAAATTCTGTGATATGACGGCCAAATCACATATCGTGAGAAAACATGATGTAATATCGAAATATTGATAAAAATGAATATATTTACGTAAAATCACACTACATAGAAAACGTGAAAAAAATCACTATTTTACCATATATAAGGATTTTATCTTCAAATCACAGAGCGAGGTTTCGTATTAAGAAGATCCAAGAAAAGACATATGACAATGTTGTTTCCAATAAAAAAATATGAAAATCAATGCATTTTCTTTAGAATTAACTAAAATGTTCCTGATTTTCCGTTTATATTACCGATGGAAGATGTTCACGTAAAACCGCTCTAATCCGGCTGAAACGTCGATATATGCAATAAGAACAGAACTTCTCTCCTTTTTAATATCTTACTCTGTATTTTAACGAGAAACAAATAGTTGATAGCAAATGAAGTATTTAAGGTTAATTTCTAATCAATTATGTGTTTGCATCATTTTTATCGTATATTTAATGAATTAATAACAATAAACTGAAAATTCACAAAAACGTGGAAAAACGGCAAAATATTGCCTAATTCGATTATACTTTGTTTAAATCACATAAACGAAAAGGGAATGATAAACGTCAAAATATTGCTAAATTCGATGATTTTTAGTACGAAACAAAATGCAAGAAAACTTGCTTAAAATGCAATATTATGCGAAATTCTGAGATTTGAAGGCCAAATCACAAATCGTGATACTACATGAAATAGTTTCGAAATATTGGTAAAAATTAATATATATACGTAATATCAAACTACATGAAAAACGAGAAAAAAGTCACTATTATACCATATTTGAGGATTTTAACTTCAAATCACAGAGCGAGGTTTCGTATTAAGAAGATTCAAGAAAAGACATATGACAATGTTGTTTCCATTACAAATGATAAAAATCAATGCGTTTTCATTAGAATTAACTAAAATGTTCCTGATTTTCCGTTTATATTATCGATGGAAGATGTTCACGTAAAACCGCTCTAATCTGGCTGAAACGTCGATATATGTAATAAGAACAGAACTTCTCTCCTTTTCAATATCTTACTCTGTATTTTAACGAGAAACAAATAGTTGTTTGCAAATGAAGTATTTAATGTTAATTTCTAATCAATTATGTGTTTGCATCATTTTAATCGTATATTTATTGAATTAATACCAATAAACTGAAAATTCACAAAAGCGTGGAAAAACGGCAAAATATTGCCTAACTCGATGATATTTTGTTTATATCACATAAAGGAAAAGGGGATGATAAACGTCAAAATATTGCTAAATTCGATGATTTTTAGTACGAAATAAAATGCAAGAAAACTTGCTTAAAATGCAATATTATGCGAAATTCTGAGATTTGAAGGCCAAATCACATATCGTGATACTACATGAAATAGTATCGAAGTATTGGTAAAAATAAACATATTTACGTAACATCAAACTACATGAAAAACGTGAAAAAAGTCACTATTATACCAAATTTGAGGATTTTAACTTCGAATCATTGAGCGAGGTTTCGTATTAAGAAGATCCAAGAAAAGACATATGACAATGTTGTTTCCAATACAAATGATAAAAATCAATGTGTTTTCATTGGAATTAACTAAATGTTCCTGATTTTCCGTTTATATTACCGATGGAAGATGTACACGTAAAACCGCTCTATTCCGGCTGAAACGTCGATATATGCAATAAAAACCGAACTTCTCCCCTTTTCAATATCTTACTCAGTATTTTAACGAGAAACAAATAGATGATTGAAAATGAAGTATTTAAGGTTATTATCTAATCAATTATGCGTAATCTAATATGTGTAATAATCTAATCAATTATTATCTAATCAATTATGTGCACTGAAAAATCAGTGCTTTTTCATTAGAATTAACTAAAATGTTCCTGATTTTCCGTTTATAATACCGATGGAAGATGTACACGCAAAACCGCTCTAATCCGGGTGAAACCTCGATATATGCAATAAAAACAGAACTTCTCCCCTTTTCATTATCTTACTCTGTATTTTAACGAGAAACAAATAGTTGATTGAAAATGACGTATTTAAGGTTAATTTCTAATCAATTATGTGTTTGTATCATTTTTATCGTATATTTAATTAATTATTACCAATAAACTGAAAATTCACAAAAACGTGGAAAAACGACAAAATATTGCCTAATTCGATGATATTTTGTTTAAATCACATAGAGGAAAAGGGGATGATAAACGTCAAAATATTGCTAAATTCGATGATTTTTAGTACGAAACAAAATGCAAGAAAACTTGCTTAAAATGCAATATTATGCGAAATTCTGAGATTTGAAGGCCAAATCACATATCGTGATACTACATGAAATAGTATCGAATTATTGGTAAAAATGTATAAATATACGTAAAATCAAACTACATGAAAAACGTGAAAAAAGTCACTATTGTACCAAATTTGAGGATTTAACTTCGAATCATTAGGCGAGGTTTCGTATTATTTAGATCAAAGAAAAGACATATGACAATATTGTTTCCGATACAAATGATAAAAATCAATGTGTTTTCATTAGAGATAACTAAAATGTTCCTGAATTTCCGTTTATATTACCGATGGAAGAAGTACACGTAAAACCGCTCTAATCCGGCTGAAACGTCGATATATGCAATAAAAACAGAACTTTTCCCCTTTTCAATATCTTAATCTGTATTTTAACGAGAAACAAATAGTTGATTGCAAATGAAGTATTTAAGGTTAATTTCTAATCAAATATGTGTTTGCATCATTTTTATCGCATATTTAATGAATTAATAACAATAAACTGAAAATTCACAAAAACGTGGAAAAACGGCAAAATATTACCTAATTCGATTATATTTTGTTTAAATCACATAAAAGAAAAGGGGATGATAAACGTCAAAATATTGCTAAATTCGATGATTTTTAGTACGAAACAAAATGCAAGAAAACTTGCTTAAAATGCAATATTATGGGAAATTCTGAGATTTGAAGGCCAAATCACATATCGTGATACTACATGAAATAGTATCGAAGTATTGGTAAAAATAAACATATTTACGTAATATCAAACTACAAAAAAACGTGAAAAAAGTTACTATTATACCAATTTTGAGGATTTTAACTTCGAATCATTGAGCGAGGTTTCGTATTAAGAAGATCCAAGAAAAGGCATATGACAATGTTGTTTCCAATACAAATGACAAAAATCAATGTGTTTTCATTGGAATTAACTAAATGTTCCTGTTTTTCCGTTTATATTACCGATGGAAGATGTACACGTAAAACCGCTCTATTCCGGCTGGAACGTCGATATATGCAATAAAAACCGAACTTCTCCCCTTTTCAATATCTTACTCAGTATTTTAACGAGAAACAAATAGATGATTGAAAATGAAGTATTTAAGGTTATTATCTAATCAATTATGTGTAACCTAATATGTGTAATAATGTAATCAATTATGTGCACTGAAAAATCAGTGCTTTTTCATTAGAATTAACTAAAATGTTCCTGATTTTCCGTTTATATTACCGATGGAAGATGTACACGCAAAACCGCTCTAATCCGGGTGAAACCTCGATATATGCAATAAAAACAGAACTTCTCCCCTTTTCATTATCTTACTCTGTATTTTAACGAGAAACAAATAGTTGATTGAAAATGACGTATTTAAGGTTAATTTCTAATCAATTATATGTTTGTATCATTTTTATCGTATATTTAATTAATTATTACCAATAAACTGAAAATTCACAAAAACGTGGAAAAACGGCAAAATATTGCCTAATTCGATTATATTTTGTTTAAATTACATAGAGGAAAAGGGGATGATAAACGTCAAAATATTGCTTAATTCGATGATTTTTAGTACGAAACAAAATGCAAGAAAACTTGCTTAAAATGTAATATTATGCGAAATTCTGAGATTTGAAGGCCAAATCACATATCGTGATACTACATGAAATAGTATCGAAGTATTGGTAAAAATAAACATATTTACGTAATATCAAACTACAAAAAAACGTGAAAAAAGTCACTATTATACCAATTTTGAGGATTTTAACTTCGAATCATTGAGCGAGGTTTCGTATTAAAAAGATCCAAGAAAAGGCATATGAAAATGTTGTTTCCAATACAAATGACAAAAATCAATGTGTTTTCATTGGAATTAACTAAATGTTCCTGATTTTCCGTTTATATTACCGATGGAAGATGTACACGTAAAACCGCTCTATTCCGGCTGAAACGTCGATATATGCAATAAAAACCGAACTTCTCCCCTTTTCAATATCTTACTCAGTATTTTAACGAGAAACAAATAGATGATTGAAAATGAAGTATTTAAGGTTATTATCTAATCAATTATGTGTTTGCATCATTTTTATCGTATATTTAATGAATTAATACCAATAAACTGAAAATTCACAAAAACGTCGAAAAAGGCAAAATATTGGCTAATTCGATGATATTTTTTTTAAATCACATAAAGGAAAAGGGGATGATAAACGACATAGTCACTAACTAACGCTAAATTCGATGATTTTTAGTACAAAACAAAATGCAAGAAACTTGCTTAAAAATGCAAAATTTGCAAAATTCTGTGATATGACGGCCAAATCACATATCGTGAGAAAACATGATGTAATATCGAAATATTGGTAAAAATGAATATATTTACGTAAAATCACACTACATGGAAAACGTGAAAAAAGTCACTATTTTACCATATATGAGGATTTTATCTTCAAATCACAGAGCGAGGTTTCGTATTAAGAAGATCCAAGAAAAGACCCAGGCTTAAGGGGGCGTCTGGTTATTATAATGAAAGTTGTTCAATGTCAACCAATATTATTTTTCTAGTTGTATATGAAAAGTGCTTAAATTGTCCCAAGTTTCAGTACTGCAGCGTAAATAGAAAGGGAGTTTTTTTTTTTTTTTTTTTTTTTGAACGTTTTTTACACATTTTCAAGTCCACACTTCAGAACACACGTTTCAGATAAAATTATTCTGTGACACTTTTCTGACACATTAGCATATAATAAAGGATTTGGGGATTTAGAATTTCCAAAACATCTTTAGTTTTCCTAATACAAATGTTCAAAGTTCCCCAAAAATTTTTTGCAAATATGGCATGTTTATTGCTATTATAAAATCAATAAATGAACTTAGAGAAAAATGAAAGCCCCCCAATGTAGTGACATGCCCTCCACATATACTGTGTAAGTTTCATGTAAATTGAATAAAAAAAGAATGAGTTTTGTAAACGTTTGTGTCAATTGAAAAAAAAACAGAAATGAATAAAGTCTAAGGTTCTAAAATCTGTGGCTGGGGTTGACATCAACCAATTTTCTCAAAAATAGGCATCCTTACAGATAGGCTTACGTACAGTCAGGTGTGTAAGTTTGATGCAAATCGCCCCAAAAAAAATGAAAAAAAAAAATATTTAAAAAAAAAAAGAAAAAAAAATCCTTTTTTTTTTTTTTTCCTTAAATTTTTTTTCCAATTAAACTAATAATAATATTTGTTTAATATATGCTATTGTGATAGCAAAGAGTTGTAGTTATGATTTCAGTTGACACTTTTGATTGATAATCGATTTTGACCATTTTTGCATAATTTTCACAACTACTTCAATATTTTTTTTCTCCCTTCCTATTTATGCTACAATGCTGAAACTTGGACCAGATGAAATACTTTTCATATAGAACTTGTCAAAAAAGTTTGATTGAAATCGAATGAGTTTTCATTTTTGCATTTTTGGACCCAGATGCCAACCAGACGCCCCCTTAAGAGAGGGATGCAGAGGCTCAAGAGAATGATGCAGAGGATCAAGAGGGTGATGCAAAGGATGAAGAGAGGGATGCAGAGGCTTAAGAGAGTGAATCAGAGGTTCAAGAGAGTGATGCAGAGGCACAAGAGAGAAATGAAGAGGCTGAAAAGAGTGATGCGGAGGCTCAAGAGAGTGATTCAGAGGCTTACGAGAGTGATGCAGAGGCTCAAGAGAGTGATGCAGAGGCTCAAGAGGGTGATGTAGAGGCTCAAGAGAATGATGTAGAGGCTCAAGAGAGGGATTCAGAGGCTTAGGAGCGTAATGCAGGGCTTACGAGAGTGATGCAGAGGCTTAAGAGAGGGAGGAAGAGGCTCAGGAGAGGGATGCAGAGGCACCAGAGAGGGATGCAGAGGCTCAAGAGAGGGATGCAGAGGCTCAACTGAAGGATGCAGAGGCACAAGGGAGGGATGCAGAGGCTCTTGAGAGTGATGCAGAGGCTCAACAGAGGGATGCAGAGGCTTAAGAGAGAAATGCAAAAGGCTCAAGAGAGGGATGCAGAATCTCATGAGAGGGATGCAGGAGTTCAAGAGAGGGATGCAGAGGCTCAAGAGAGGGATGCAGGGGCTCAAGAGAGGGATGCAGGGGCTCATGAGAGGGATGCAGAGGCTCAAGTGAGGGATGCAGAGGCACAAGAGAGGGATGCAAGTGCTATTGAGAGTGACGCAGAGGCTCTAGAGAGTGATGTAGAGGCTTAAGAGAGTGATGCAAAGGCTCAGGAGAGGGATGCAAAGACTCATGAGAGGGATTCAGGAGTTCAAGAGAGTGATGCAGAGGCTCAAGAGAGTGATGCAGAGGCTCAAGAGAGTGATGCAGAGGCTCATGAGAGTGATGCAGAGGATCAAGAGAGGGATGCAGAGGTTTTAGCGAGTGAATCAGAGGCTCAAGAGAGGGATGAAGAGTCTTAAGAGAGTGATGCAGAGGCTTAAGAGAGAGATGCAGAGGCTCAAGAGAGCGATGGAGAGACTCAAGAGAGTGATGCAGAGGCTCAAGAGAGTGATGCAGAGGCCCAGGAGAGTGATGCAGAGGCTAAAGTGAGTGATGCAGAGGCTCAGGATAGTGATGCAGAGGCTTAGGAGAATGATGCAAAGGCTCAAGTGAGGGATGCAGAGGCTCAAGAGAGTGATGGTGAGGCTCAAGAGAGGGATACAGAGGCTCAAGAGAGGGATGCAGAGGGTCCAGAGAGGGATGCAGATGCTCAAGAGAGTGATGCAGAGGCTCCAGAGAGTGATGCAGAGGCTCAAGAGAATGATGTAGAGGCTTAAGAGCGGGATGCAGAGGCTCAAGAGAATGATACAGAGGCTCAATAGAGTGATGCAGAGGATGAAGAGAGGGATGCAGAGGTGGCTCATGTGGGTACTCAGTTTCCACCTGTGTCCCCTTGTTCGCGTCCCACCAGTGTTGAATAGTTTACCCTTGTTTACCCGGTCGAATCCTCTGAGGATTTTGTAGGTTGTGATCATGTCTCCCCTTACTCTTCTGTCTTCCAGTGTCGTAAGGTGCATTTCCCGCAGCCTTTCCTCGTAACTCATGCCTCTTAGTTCTGGGACTAGTCTAGTGGCATACCTTTGGACTTTTTCCAGCTTCGTCTTGTGCTTGACAAGGTACGGGCTCCATGCTGGGGCCGCATACTCCAGGATTGGTCTTACATATGTGGTGTACAAGATTCTGAATGATTCCTTACACAGGTTCCTGAACGCTGTTCTGATGTTAGCCAGCCTCGCATATGCCGCAGACGTTATTCTTTTTATGTGGGCTTCAGGAGACACGTTTGGTGTGATATCAACTCCTAGATCTTTCTCTCTGTTCGTTTCATTAAGTACTTCATCTCCTATTCTATATCCTGTGTTTGGCCTCCTATTTCCACTGCCTAGTTTCATTACTTTGCATTTACTCGGGTTGAACTTCAACAGCCATTTGTTGGACCATTCACTCAGTCTGTCTAGGTCATCTTGTAGCCTCCTACTATCGTCCTCAGTTTCAATCCTCCTCATAATTTTTGCATCATCGGCAAACATTGAGAGAAACGATTCTATACCCTCTGGAAGATCATTTACATATATCAGAAACAGTATAGGTCCAAGGACTGACCTCTGCTGTACTCCACTCGTAACGTCTCGCCAATCTGAGACCTCACCCCTCACACTGACTCATTGTCTCCTGTTACTTAGGTACTCCTGTATCCAACGGAGTACCTTCCCTTTCACTCCAGCCTGCATCTCCAGTTTTTTCACTAGTCTCTTGTGTGGCACTGTATGAAAAGCTTTCTGACAGTTAAAAAATATGTCTGCCCACCCTTCTCTTTCTTGCCTTATTTTTGTTGCCTGGTCGTAGAATTCAAGTAACCCTGTGAGGCAGGACCTGCCATCCCTGAATCCATGTTGATGCTGTGTTACAAAGTTCTTTCGCTCCAGGTGCTCCACTAGCTTTCTTCGCACGATCTTCTCCATCATCTTGCATGGTATGCAGGTTAGGGACACTGGCCTGTAATTCAGTGCCTCCTGTCTATCCCCTTTCTTGTATATCGGGACTACGTTAGCTGCTTTCCAAATTTCTGGCAGTTCCCCTGTTGCCAGTGATTACACCATGGAGAGCGGGAGGCACAGTTCTTCTGCTCCTTCCTTTAGTATCCAAGGGGAGATTCCATCTGGGCCTATAGCCTTTGTCACATCCAATTCTGAGAGAGTGATGCAGAGGCTCAGGAGAGGGATTCAGAGGCTCAAGAGAGTGATTCAGAGGCTTAAGAGAGTGATGCAAAGGCTCAAGAGAGTGATGCAGAGGCTCGAGAGAGTGATGCAGAGGCTCAGGAGAGGGATGCAGAGAATCAAGAGAGTGATGCAGAGACTCAAGAGAGTTATGCAGAGGCTCAAGAGAGTGATGCAGAGGTTTACGAGAGTGATGCAGAGGATCAAGAGAGGGATTCAGAGGCTTAAGAGAGTGATGCAAAGGCTCAAGAGAGGGATGCAGAGGCTCAAGAGAGGGATGCAGTAGTTCAAGAGACGGATGCAGAGGCTCAAAAGAGGGATGCAGAGGCTAAGGAAAGTGTTGCAGCGGCTTAAGAGAGGGATGCAGAGGCTTAAGAGGGTGATGCAGAGGCTCAAGAGAATGATGCAGAGGCTCAAGAGAGGGATGCAGGGGCTGAAGGGAGTGATGCAGAGGCTCAAGAGAGGGATGCAGAGGCTCAAGAGAGTGATGCAGAGGCTCGAGAGAATGATGCAGAGGCTCAAGAGAGGGATTCAGAGGCTCAAGAGAGGAATTCAAAGGCTTAAGAGTGTGATGCAAAGGCTCAATTGAGTGATGCAGAGGCTCGAGAGAGGGATGCAGAGGCTCAAGAGAGGGATTCAGAGGCTCAAGAGATTGATTCAGAGGCTTAAGAGAGTGATGCAGAGGCTCAGGATAGTGTTGCAGAGGCTCACGAGAGAGATGCAGAGGCTCAAGAGAGTGATGCAGACACTCAAGAGAGTTATGCAGAGGCTCAAGAGAGTGATGCTGAGGTTTACGAGAGTGATGCAGAGGATCAAAAGAGGGATTCAGAGGCTTAAGAGAGTGATGCAAAGGCTCATGAGAGGGATACAGAGGCTCAAGAGAGAGATGCAGGAGTTCAAGAGAGGGATGCAGAGGTTCAAGAGAGGGCTGCAGTTGCTTAAGAAAGTGTTGCAGCGGCTTAAAAGAGGGATGTAGAGGCTTAAGAGAGTGATGCAGAGGCTCAGGAGAGTGATGCATAGGTTCAAGAGAGGGCTGCAGTTGCTTAAGAAAGTGTTGCAGCGGCTTAAAAGAGGGATGTAGAGGCTTAAGAGAGTGATGCAGAGGCTCAGGAGAGTGATGCAGAGGCTCAAGAGAGGGATGCAGGGGCTGAAGAGAGTGATGCAGAGGCTCAAGAGAGTGATTCAGAGGCTTACGAGAGTGATGCAGAGGCTTAAGAGAGTGATGCAGAGGCTCAAGAGAGGGATACAGAGGCTCAAGAGAGTGATGCAGAGACTCAAGAGTGTTATGCAGAGGATCAAGAGAGTGATGCAGAGGCTTATGAGAGTGATTTAGAGGACTAAGAGAGGGGTGCAGAAGCTGAAGAGAGTGATGCAGAGGCTGACGAGAGTGAATCAGAGGTTCAAGAGAGTGATGCAGAGGCACATGAGAGAAATAAAGAGGCTGAAAAGAGTGATGCAGAGGCTCAAGAGAGTGATGCAGAGGCTCAAGAGGGTGATGTAGAGGCTCAAGAGAGTGATGCAGAGGCTCAAGAGAGGGATTCAGAGGCTTAAGTGCGTAATACAGGGCTTAAGAGAGTGATGCAGAGGGTTAAGAGAGGGAGGAAGAGGCTCAAGAGAGGGATCCAGAGGCACAAGAGAGGGATGCAGAGGCTCTAGAGAGGGATGCAGAGGCTCAATTGAAGGATGAAGAGGCAATAGGGAGGGATGCAGAGGCTCTTGAGAGTGATGCAGAGGCTCAACAGAGGGATGCAGAGGCTTAAGAGAGAGATGCAAAGGCTCAAGAAAGGGATGCAGAGGCTCATGAGAGGGATGCAGGAGTTCAAGAGAGGCATACAGAGGCTCAAGAGAGTGATTCAGAGGCTTACGAGAGTGATGCAGAGGCTTAAAAGAGTGATGCAGAGGATTAAGAGAGGGATGAAATGAGGCTCACGAGAGTGATGCAGAGCATCAAGAGAGGGCTGCAGAGGCTTAAGAGAGTAATGCAAAGGCTCATGAGAGGGATGTAGAGGCTCAAGAGAAGGATGCAGAGGGTCAAGAGAGTGATGCAGAGGCTCAAGAGAGTGATGCAGAGGCTCACGAGAGTGATACAGAGACTCAAGAGAGGGATGCAGAGGCTTAAGAGAGTGATGCAGAGGCTCAAGAGAATGATGAGTTAAAAGCTTAAGAGAGGGATGCAGAGTCTCAAGAGAATGATGCTGAGGCTCAAGAGAATGATGCAGAGGATGAAGAGAGGGATGCAGAGGCTTAAGAGAGTGATGCAGAGGCTCAATTGAGTGATGCAGAGGCTCGAGGGAGTGATGCAGAGGCTTAAGAGAGTAATGTTGAGGATCAAGAGAGTGATGCAGAGGCTCAAAAGAATGATGCAGAGGCTTAGGAGAATGATGCAGAGGCTCAATAGAGGGATGCAGAGGCTGAAGGGAGTGATGCAGAGGCTCAAGAGAGTGATGCAGAGGCTCGAGAGAGTGATGCAGAGGCTCAAGAGAGGGATTCAGTGGCTCAAGAGAGGAATTCAGAGGCTTAAGAGTGTGATGGAAAGGCTCAATTGAGTGATGCAGAGGCTCGAGAGAGTGATGCAGAGGCTCAAGAGAGGGATTCAGAGGCTCAAGAGATTGATTCAGAGGCTTAAGAGAGTGATGCAGAGGCTCAGGATAGTGTTGCAGAGGCTCACGAGAGAGATGCAGAGGCTCAAGAGAGTGATGCAGACACTCAAGAGAGTTATGCAGAGGCTCAAGAGAGTGATGCTGAGGTTTACGAGAGTGACGCAGAGGATCAAGAGAGGGATTCAGAGGCTTAAGAGAGTGATGCAAATGCTCAAGAGAGGGATACAGAGGCTCAAGAGAGAGATGCAGGAGTTCAAGAGAGGGATGCAGAGGTTCAAGAGAGAGCTGCAGTTGTATCGAACTGCCTCTGTATCGAAACAAAATGCAAGAAAACTTGCTTAAAATGCAATATTATGCGAAATTCTGAGATTTGAAGGCCAAATCACATATCGTGATACTACATGAAATAGTATCGAAGTATTGGTAAAAATAAACATATTTACGTAATATCAAACTACATGAAAAACGTGAAAAAAGTCACTATTATACCAAATTTGAGGATTTTAACTTCAAATCACAGAGCGAGGTTTCGTATTAAGAAGATCCCAGAAAAGACATATGACAATGTTGTTTCCAATAAAAAATATGAAAATCAATGCGTTTTCATTTGAATTAACTAAAATGTTCCTGATTTTCCGTTTATATTACCGATGGAAGATGTTCACGTAAAACCGCTCTAATCCGGCTGAAACGTCGATATATGCAATAAGAACAGAACTTCTCTCCTTTTCAATATCTTACTCTGTATTTTAACGAGAAACAAATAGTTGTTTGCAAATGAAGTATTTAAGGTTAATTTCTAATCAATTATGTGTTTGCATCATTTTAATCGTATATTTATTGAATTAATACCAATAAACTGAAAATTCACAAAAACGTAGAAAAAGGCAAAATATTGCCTAATTCAATGATATTTTGTTTAAATCACATAAAGGAAAAGGGGATGATTAACGTCATAGTCACTAACTAACGCTAAATTCGATGATTTTTAGTACAAAACAAAATGCAAGAAACTTCCTTAAAAATGCAAAATTTGCAAAATTCAGTGATATGACGGCCAAATCACATATCGTGAGAAAACATGATGTAATATCGAAATATTGGTTAAAACGAATATATTTACGTAAAATCACACTACATGGAAAACGTGAAAAAAGTCACTATTTTACCATATATGAGGATTTTCTCTTCAAATCACAGAGCGACGTTTCGTATTAAGAAGATCCAAGAAAAGACATATGACAATGTTGTTTCCAATAAAAAATATGAAAATCAATGCGTTTTCATTAGAATTAACTAATATGTTCCTGATTTTCCGTTTATATTACCGATGGAAGATGTTCACGTAAAATCGCTCTAATCCGGCTGAAACGTCGATATATGCAATAAGAACAGAACTTCTCTCCTTTTCAATCTCTTACTCTGTATTTTAACGAGAAACAAATAGTTGATAGCAAATGAAGTATTTAAGGTTAATTTCTAATCAATTATGTGCTTGCATCATTTTAATCGTATATTTATTGAATTAATACCAATAAACTGAAAATTCACAAAAACGTGGAAAAACGGCAAAATATTGCCTAATTCGATGATATTTTGTTTATATCACATAAAGGAAAAGGGGATGATAAACGTCAAAATATTGCTAAATTCGATGATTTTTAGTACGAAACAAAATGCAAGAAAACTTGCTTAAAATGCAATATTATGCGAAATTCTGAGATTTGAAGGCCAAATCACATATCGTGATACTACATGAAATAGTATCGAAGTTTTGGTAAAAATAAACATATTTACGTAATATCAAACTACATGAAAAACGTGAAAAAAGTCACTATTATACCAAATTTGAGGATTTAAACTTCGAATCATTAAGCTAGGTTTCGTATTATTTAGATCAAAGAAAAGAAATATGACAATGTTGTTTCCGATACAAATGATAAAAATCAATGTGTTTTCATTAGAGATAACTAAAATGTTCCTGATTTTCTGTTTATATTACCGATGGAAGAAGTACACGTAAAACCGCTCTAATACGGCTGAAACGTCGATATATGCAATAAAAACAGAACTTTTCCCCTTTTCAATATCTTACTCTGTATTTTAACGAGAAACAAATAGTTGATTGCAAATGAAGTATTTAAGGTTAATTTCTAATCAATTATGTGTTTGCATCATTTTTATCGTATATTTAATGAATTAATAACAATAAACTGAAAATTCACAAAAACGTGGAAAAACGGCAAAATATTGCCTAATTCGATTATATTTTGTTTAAATCACATAAACGAAAAGGGGATGATAAACGTCAAAATATTGCTAAATTAGATGATTTTTAGTACGAAACAAAATGCAAGAAAACTTGCTTAAAATGCAATATTATTCGAAATTCTGAGATTTGAAGGCCAAATCACAAATCGTGATACTGCATGAAATAGTATCGAAATATTGGTAAAAATTAATATATATACGTAATATCAAACTACATGAAAAACGTGAAAAAAGTCACTATTATACCATATTTGAGGATTTTAACTTCAAATCGCAGAGCGAGGTTTCGTATTAAGAAGATCCAAGAAAAGACATATGACAATGTTGTTTCCATTACAAATGATAAAAATCAATGCGTTTTCATTAGAATTAACTAAAATGTTCCTGATTTTCCGTTTATAATTCCGATGGAAGATGTTCACGTAAAACCACTCTAATCCGGCTGAAACGTCGATATATGCAATAAAAACAGAACTTCTCTCCTTTTCAATATCTTACTCTGTATTTTAACGAGAAACAAATAGTTGTTTGCAAATGAAGTATTTAAGGTTAATTTCTAATCAATTATGTGTTTGCATCATTTCTATCGTATATTTAATGAATTAATACCAATAAACTGAAAATTCACAAAAACGTAGAAAAACAGCAAAATATTGCCTAATTCGATGATATTTTGTTTAAATCACATAATGGAAAAGGGGATGATAAACGTCATAGTCACTAACTAACGCTAAATTCGATGATTTATAGTACAAAACAAAATGCAAGAAACTTGCTTAAAAAGGCAAAATTTGCAATATTCTGTGATATGACGGCCAAATCACATATCGTGAGAAAACATGATGTAATATCGAAATATTGGTAAAAATGAATATATTTACGTAAAATCACACTACATGGAAAACGTGAAAAAAGTCACTATTTTACCATATATGAGGATTTTATCTTCAAATCACAGAGCGACGTTTCGTATTAAGAAGATCCAAGAAAAGACATATGACAATGTTGTTTCCAATAAAAAATATGAAAATCAATGCGTTTTCATTAGAATTAACTAAAATGTTCCTGATTTTCCGTTTATATTACCGATGGAAGATGTTCACGTAAAATCGCTCTAATCCGGCTGAAGCGTCGATATATGTAATAAGAACAGAACTTCTCTCCTTTTCAATATCTTACTCTGTATTTTAACGAGAAACAAATAGTTGTTTGCAAATGAAGTATTTAAGGTTAATTTCTAATCAATTATGTGTTTGCATCATTTCTATCGTATATTTATTGAATTAATACCAATAAACTGAAAATTCACAAAAACGTGGAAAAACGGCAAAATAATGCCTAATTCGATGATATTTTGTTTACATCACATAAAGGAAAAGGGGATGATAAACGTCAAAATATTTCTAAATTCGATGATTTTTAGTACGAAACAAAATGCAAGAAAACTTGCTTAAAATACAATATTATGCGAAATTCTGAGATTTGAAGGCCAAATCACATATCGTGATACTGCATGAAATAGTATCGAAGTATTGGTAAAAATAAACATATTTACGTAATATCAAACTACATGAAAAACGTGAAAAAAGTCACTATTATACCAAATTTGAGGATTTAAACTTCGAATCATTAAGCTAGGTTTCGTATTATTTAGATCAAAGAAAAGAAATATGACAATGTTGTTTCCGATACAAATGATAAAAATCAATGTGTTTTCATTAGAGATAACTAAAATGTTCCTGATTTTCTGTTTATATTACCGATGGAAGAAGTACACGTAAAACCGCTCTAATCCGGCTGAAACGTCGATATATGCAATAAAAACAGAACTTTTCCCTTTTTCAATATCTTACTCTGTATTTTAACGAGAAACAAATAGTTGATTGGAAATGAAGTATTTAAGGTTAATTTCTAATCAATTATGTGTTTGCATCATTTTTATCGTATATTTAATGAATTAATAACAATAAACTGAAAATTCACAAAAACGTGGAAAAACGGCAAAATATTGCCTAATTCGATTATATTTTGTTTAAATCACATAAACGAAAAGGGGATGATAAACGTCAAAATATTGCTAAATTCGATGATTTTTAGTACGAAACAAAATGCAAGAAAACTTGCTTAAAATGCAATATTATGCGAAATTCTGAGATTTGAAGGCCAAATCACATATCGTGATACTACATGAAATAGTATCGAAGTATTGGTAAAAATAAACATATTTACGTAATATCAAACTACAAAAAAACGTGAAAAAAGTCACTATTATACCAATTTTGAGGATTTTAACTTCGAATCATTGAGCGAGGTTTCGTATTAAGAAGATCCAAGAAAAGGCATATGACAATGTTGTTTCCAATACAAATGACAAAAATCAATGTGTTTTCATTGGAATTAACTAAATGTTCCTGATTTTCCGTTTATATTACCGATGGAAGATGTACACGTAAAACCGCTCTATTCCGGCTGAAACGTCGATATATGCAAAAAAAACGAACTTCTCTCCTTTTCAATATCTTACTCAGTATTTTAACGAGAAACAAATAGATGATTGAAATGGAAGTATTTAAGGTTATTATCTAATCAATTATGTTTTTGCATCGTTTTTATCGTATATTTAATGAATTAATACCAATAAACTGAAAATTCACAAAAACGTAGAAAAAGGCAAAATATTGCCTAATTCGATGATATTTTGTTTAAATCACATAAAGGAAAAGGGGATGATAAACGTCATAGTCACTAACTAACGCTAAATTCGATGATTTTTAGTACAAAACAAAATGCAAGAAACTTGCTTAAAAATGCAAAATTTGCAAAATTCTGTGATTTGTCGGCCAAATCACATATCGTGAGAAAACATGATGTAATATCGAAATATTGGTAAAAATGAATATATTTACGTAAAATCACACTAAATGGAAAACGTGAAAAAGTCACTATTTTACCATATATGAGGATTTTATCTTCAAATCACAGAGCGAGGTTTCGTATTAAGAAAATCCAAGAAAAGATATATGACAATGTTGTTTCCAATAAAAAATATGAAAAATCAATGCGTTTTCATTAGAATTAACTAAAATGTTCCTGATTTTCCGTTTATATTACCGATGGAAGATGTTCACGTAAAACCGCTCTAATCCGGCTGAAACGTCGATATATGCAATAAGAACAGAACTTCTCTCCTTTTCAATATCTTACTCTGTATTTTAACGAGAAACAAATAGTTGATAGCAAATGAAGTATTTAAGGTTAATTTCTAATCAATTATGTGTTTGCATCATTTTTATCGTATATTTAAAGAATTAATAACAATAAACTGAAAATTCACAAAAACGTGGAAAAACGGCAAAATATTGCCTAATTCGATTATACTTTGTTTAAATCACATAAACGAAAAGGGGATGATAAACGTCAAAATATTGCTAAATTCGATGATTTTTAGTACGAAACAAAATGCAAGAAAACTTGCTTAAAATGCAATATTATGCGAAATTCTGAAATTTGAAGGCCAAATCACAAATCGTGATACTACATGAAATAGTATCGAAATATTGGTAAAAATTAATATATATACGTAACATCAAACTACATGAAAAACGTGAAAAAAGTCACTATTATACCATATTTGAGGATTTTAACTTCAAATCACAGAGCGAGGTTTCGTATTAAGAAGATCCAAGAAAAGACATATGACAATGTTGTTTCCATTACAAATGATAAAAATCAATGCGTTTTCATTAGAATTAACTAAAATGTTCCTGGTTTTCCGTTTATATTACCGATGGAAGATGTACACGTAAAACCGCTCTATTCCGGCTGAAACGTCGATATATGCAATAAAAACCGAACATCTCCCCTTTTCAATATCTTACTCAGTATTTTAACGAGAAACAAGTAGATGATTGAAAATGAAGTATTTAAGGTTATTATCTAATCAATTATGTGAAATCCAATATGTGTAATAATCTAATCAATTATTATCTAATCAATTATGTGCACTGAAAAGTCAGTGCTTTTTCATTAGAATTAACTAAAATGTTCCTGATTTTCCGTTTATATTACCGATGGAAGATGTACACGCAAAACCGCTCTAATCCGGGTGAAACCTCGATATATGCAATAAAAACAACTTCTCCCCTTTTCATTATCTTACTCTGTATTTTAAAGAGAAACAAATAGTTGATTGAAAATGACGTATTTAAAGTTAATTTCTAATCAATTATGTGTTTGTATCATTTTTATCGTATATTTAATTAATTATTACCAATAAACTGAAAATTCACAAAAACGTGGAAAAACGGCAAAATATTGCCTAATTCGATTATATTTTGTTTAAATTACATAGAGGAAAAGGGGATGATAAACGTCAAAATATTACTAAATTCGATGATTTTTAGTACGAAACAAAATGCAAGAAAACTTCCTTAAAATGCAATATTATGCGAAATTCTGAGATTTGAAGGCCAAATCACATATCGTGGTACTACATGAAATAGTATCGAAGTTTTGGTAAAAATAAACATATTTACGTAATATCAAACTACATGAAAAACGTGAAAAAAGTCACTATTATACCAAATTTGAGGATTTTAACTTCAAATCACAGAGCGAGGTTTCGTATTAAGAAGATCCAAGAAAAGACATATGACAATGTTGTTTCCATTACAAATGATAAAAATCAATGCGTTTTCATTAGAATTAACTAAAATGTTCCTGATTTTCCGTTTATAATTCCGATGGAAGATGTTCACGTAAAACCGCTCTAATCCTTCTAAAACGTCGATATATGTAATAAGAACAGAACTTCTCTCCTTTTCAATATCTTACTCTGTATTTTAACGAGAAACAAATAGTTATTTGCTAATGAAGTATTTAAGGTTAATTTCTAATCAATTATGTGTTTGCATCATTTCTATCGTATATTTAATGAATTAATACCAATAAACTGAAAATTCACAAAAACGTAGAAAAACGGCAAAATATATCCTAATTCGATGATATTTTGTTTAAATCACATAATGGAAAAGGGGATGATAAACGTCATAGTCACTAACTAACGCTAAATTCGATGATTTATAGTACAAAACAAAATGCAAGAAACTTGCTTAAAAATGCAAAATTTGCAATATTCTGTGATATGACGGCCAAATCACATATCGTGAGAAAACATGATGTAATATCGAAATATTGGTAAAAATGAATATATTTACGTAAAATAACACTACAAGGAAAACGTGAAAAAAGTCACTATTTTACCATATATGAGGATTTTATCTTCAAATCACAGAGCGAGGTTTCGTATTAAGAAGATCCCAGAAAAGACATATGACAATGTTGTTTCCAATAAAAAATATGAAAATCAATGCGTTTTCATTAGAATTAACTAAAATGTTCCTGATTTTCCGTTTATATTACCGATGGAAGATGTTCACGTAAAATCGCTCTAATCCGGCTGAAACGTCGATATATGTTATAAGAACAGAACTTCTCTCCTTTTCAATATCTTACTCTGTATTTTAACGAGAAACAAATAGTTTTTTGCAAATGAAGTATTTAAGGTTAATTTCTAATCAATTATGTGTTTGCATCATTTCTATCGTATATTTATTGAATTAATACCAATAAACTGAAAATTCACAAAAACGTGGAAAAACGGCAAAATAATGCCTAATTCGATGATATTTTGTTTACATCACATAAAGGAAAAGGGGATGATAAACGTCAAAATATTGCTAAATTCGATGATTTTTAGTACGAAACAAAATGCAAGAAAACTTGCTTAAAATACAATATTATGCGAAATTCTGAGATTTGAAGGCCAAATCACATATCGTGATACTGCATGAAATAGTATCGAAGTATTGGTAAAAATAAACATATTTACGTAATATCAAACTACATGAAAAACGTGAAAAAAGTCACTATTATACCAAATTTGAGGATTTAAACTTCGAATCATTAAGCTAGGTTTCGTATTATTTAGATCAAAGAAAGAAATATGACAATGTTGTTTCCGATACAAATGATAAAAATCAATGTGTTTTCATTAGAGATAACTAAAATGTTCCTGATTTTCTGTTTATATTACCGATGGAAGAAGTACACGTAAAACCGCTCTAATCCGGCTGAAACGTCGATATATGCAATAAAAACAGAACTTTTCCCTTTTTCAATATCTTACTCTGTATTTTAACGAGAAACAAATAGTTGATTGCAAATGAAGTATTTAAGGTTAATTTCTAATCAATTATGTGTTTGCATCATTTTTATCGTATATTTAATGAATTAATAACAATAAACTGAAAATTCACAAAAACGTGGAAAAACGGCAAAATATTGCCTAATTCGATTATATTTTGCTTAAATCACATAAACGAAAAGGGGATGATAAACGTCAAAATATTGCTAAATTAGATAATTTTTAGTACGAAACAAAATGCAAGAAAACTTGCTTAAAATGCAATATTATGCGAAATTCTGAGATTTGAAGGCCAAACCACATATCGTGATACTACATGAAATAGTATCGAAGTATTGGTAAAAATAAACATATTTACGTAATATCAAACTACAAAAAAAACGTGAAAAAAGTCACTATTATACCAATTTTGAGGATTTTAACTTCGAATCATTGAGCGAGGTTTCGTATTAAGAAGATCCAAGAAAAGGCATATGACAATGTTGTTTCCAATACAAATGACAAAAATCAATGTGTTTTCATTGGAATTAACTAAATGTTCCTGATTTTCCGTTTATATTACCGATGGAAGATGTACACGTAAAACCGCTCTATTCCGGCTGAAACGTCGATATATTAAAAAAAAACCGAACTTCTCTCCTTTTCAATATCTTACTCAGTATGTTAACGAGAAACAAACAGATGATTGAAATGGAAGTATTTAAGGTTATTATCTAATCAATTATGTTTTTGCATCGTTTTTATCGTATATTTAATGAATTAATACCAATAAACTGAAAATTCACAAAAACGTAGAAAAAGGCAAAATATTGCCTAATTCGATGATATTTTGTTTAAATCACATAAAGGAAAAGGGGATGATAAACGTCATAGTCACTAACTAACGCTAAATTCGATGATTTTTAATACAAAACAAAATGCAAGAAACTTGCTTAAAAATGCAAAATTTGCAAAATTCTGTGATTTGTCGGCCAAATCACATATCGTGAGAAAACATGATGTAATATCGAAATATTGGTAAAAATGAATATATTTACGTAAAATAACACTACAAGGAAAACGTGAAAAAAGTCACTATTTTACCATATATGAGGATTTTATCTTCAAATCACAGAGCGAGGTTTCGTATTAAGAAGATCCCAGAAAAGACATATGACAATGTTGTTTCCAATAAAAAATATGAAAATCAATGCGTTTTCATTAGAATTAACTAAAATGTTCCTGATTTTCCGTTTATATTACCGATGGAAGATGTTCACGTAAAATCGCTCTAATCCGGCTGAAACGTCGATATATGTAATAAGAACAGAACTTCTCTCCTTTTCAATATCTTACTCTGTATTTTAACGAGAAACAAATAGTTGTTTGCAAATGAAGTATTTAAGGTTAATTTCTAATCAATTATGTGTTTGCATCATTTCTATCGTATATTTATTGAATTAATACCAATAAACTGAAAATTCACAAAAACGTGGAAAAACGGCAAAATAATGCCTAATTCGATGATATTTTGTTTACATCACATAAAGGAAAAGGGGATGATAAACGTCAAAATATTGCTAAATTCGATGATTTTTAGTACGAAACAAAATGCAAGAAAACTTGCTTAAAATACAATATTATGCGAAATTCTGAGATTTGAAGGCCAAATCACATATCGTGATACTGCATGAAATAGTATCGAAGTATTGGTAAAAATAAACATATTTACGTAATATCAAACTACATGAAAAACGTGAAAAAAGTCACTATTATACCAAATTTGAGGATTTAAACTTCGAATCATTAAGCTAGGTTTCGTATTATTTAGATCAAAGAAAGAAATATGACAATGTTGTTTCCGAAACAAATGATAAAAATCAATGTGTTTTCATTAGAGATAACTAAAATGTTCCTGATTTTCTGTTTATATTACCGATGGAAGAAGTACACGTAAAACCGCTCTAATCCGGCTGAAACGTCGATATATGCAATAAAAACAGAACTTTTCCCTTTTTCAATATCTTACTCTGTATTTTAACGAGAAACAAATAGTTGATTGCAAATGAAGTATTTAAGGTTAATTTCTAATCAATTATGTGTTTGCATCATTTTTATCGTATATTTAATGAATTAATAACAATAAACTGAAAATTCACAAAAACGTGGAAAAACGGCAAAATATTGCCTAATTCGATTATATTTTGCTTAAATCACATAAACGAAAAGGGGATGATAAACGTCAAAATATTGCTAAATTAGATGATTTTTAGTACGAAACAAAATGCAAGAAAACTTGCTTAAAATGCAATATTATGCGAAATTCTGAGATTTGAAGGCCAAATCACATATCGTGATACTACATGAAATAGTATCGAAGTATTGGTAAAAATAAACATATTTACGTAATATCAAACTACAAAAAAACGTGAAAAAAGTCACTATTATACCAATTTTGAGGATTTTAACTTCGAATCATTGAGCGAGGTTTCGTATTAAGAAGATCCAAGAAAAGGCATATGACAATGTTGTTTCCAATACAAATGACAAAAATCAATGTGTTTTCATTGGAATTAACTAAATGTTCCTGATTTTCCGTTTATATTACCGATGGAAGATGTACACGTAAAACCGCTCTATTCCGGCTGAAACGTCGATATATTAAAAAAAAACCGAACTTCTCTCCTTTTCAATATCTTACTCAGTATTTTAACGAGAAACAAACAGATGATTGAAATGGAAGTATTTAAGGTTATTATCTAATCAATTATGTTTTTGCATCGTTTTTATCGTATATTTAATGAATTAATACCAATAAACTGAAAATTCACAAAAACGTAGAAAAAGGCAAAATATTGCCTAATTCGATGATATTTTGTTTAAATCACATAAAGGAAAAGGGGATGATAAACGTCATAGTCACTAACTAACGCTAAATTCGATGATTTTTAATACAAAACAAAATGCAAGAAACTTGCTTAAAAATGCAAAATTTGCAAAATTCTGTGATTTGTCGGCCAAATCACATATCGTGAGAAAACATGATGTAATATCGAAATATTGGTAAAAATGAATATATTTACGTAAATAACACTACAAGGAAAACGTGAAAAAAGTCACTATTTTACCATATATGAGGATTTTATCTTCAAATCACAGAGCGAGGTTTCGTATTAAGAAGATCCCAGAAAAGACATATGACAATGTTGTTTCCAATAAAAAATATGAAAATCAATGCGTTTTCATTAGAATTAACTAAAATGTTCCTGATTTTCCGTTTATATTACCGATGGAAGATGTTCACGTAAAATCGCTCTAATCCGGCTGAAACGTCGATATATGTAATAAGAACAGAACTTCTCTCCTTTTCAATATCTTACTCTGTATTTTAACGAGAAACAAATAGTTGTTTGCAAATGAAGTATTTAAGGTTAATTTCTAATCAATTATGTGTTTGCATCATTTCTATCGTATATTTATTGAATTAATACCAATAAACTGAAAATTCACAAAAACGTGGAAAAACGGCAAAATAATGCCTAATTCGATGATATTTTGTTTACATCACATAAAGGAAAAGGGGATGATAAACGTCAAAATATTGCTAAATTCGATGATTTTTAGTACGAAACAAAATGCAAGAAAACTTGCTTAAAATACAATATTATGCGAAATTCTGAGATTTGAAGGCCAAATCACATATCGTGATACTGCATGAAATAGTATCGAAGTATTGGTAAAAATAAACATATTTACGTAATATCAAACTACATGAAAAACGTGAAAAAAGTCACTATTATACCAAATTTGAGGATTTAAACTTCGAATCATTAAGCTAGGTTTCGTATTATTTAGATCAAAGAAAGAAATATGACAATGTTGTTTCCGAAACAAATGATAAAAATCAATGTGTTTTCATTAGAGATAACTAAAATGTTCCTGATTTTCTGTTTATATTACCGATGGAAGAAGTACACGTAAAACCGCTCTAATCCGGCTGAAACGTCGATATATGCAATAAAAACAGAACTTTTCCCTTTTTCAATATCTTACTCTGTATTTTAACGAGAAACAAATAGTTGATTGCAAATGAAGTATTTAAGGTTAATTTCTAATCAATTATGTGTTTGCATCATTTTTATCGTATATTTAATGAATTAATAACAATAAACTGAAAATTCACAAAAACGTGGAAAAACGGCAAAATATTGCCTAATTCGATTATATTTTGCTTAAATCACATAAACGAAAAGGGGATGATAAACGTCAAAATATTGCTAAATTAGATGATTTTTAGTACGAAACAAAATGCAAGAAAACTTGCTTAAAATGCAATATTATGCGAAATTCTGAGATTTGAAGGCCAAATCACATATCGTGATACTACATGAAATAGTATCGAAGTATTGGTAAAAATAAACATATTTACGTAATATCAAACTACAAAAAAACGTGAAAAAAGTCACTATTATACCAATTTTGAGGATTTTAACTTCGAATCATTGAGCGAGGTTTCGTATTAAGAAGATCCAAGAAAAGGCATATGACAATGTTGTTTCCAATACAAATGACAAAAATCAATGTGTTTTCATTGGAATTAACTAAATGTTCCTGATTTTCCGTTTATATTACCGATGGAAGATGTACACGTAAAACCGCTCTATTCCGGCTGAAACGTCGATATATTAAAAAAAAACCGAACTTCTCTCCTTTTCAATATCTTACTCAGTATTTTAACGAGAAACAAACAGATGATTGAAATGGAAGTATTTAAGGTTATTATCTAATCAATTATGTTTTTGCATCGTTTTTATCGTATATTTAATGAATTAATACCAATAAACTGAAAATTCACAAAAACGTAGAAAAAGGCAAAATATTGCCTAATTCGATGATATTTTGTTTAAATCACATAAAGGAAAAGGGGATGATAAACGTCATAGTCACTAACTAACGCTAAATTCGATGATTTTTAATACAAAACAAAATGCAAGAAACTTGCTTAAAAATGCAAAATTTGCAAAATTCTGTGATTTGTCGGCCAAATCACATATCGTGAGAAAACATGATGTAATATCGAAATATTGGTAAAAATGAATATATTTACGTAAAATAACACTACAAGGAAAACGTGAAAAAAGTCACTATTTTACCATATATGAGGATTTTATCTTCAAATCACAGAGCGAGGTTTCGTATTAAGAAGATCCCAGAAAAGACATATGACAATGTTGTTTCCAATAAAAAATATGAAAATCAATGCGTTTTCATTAGAATTAACTAAAATGTTCCTGATTTTCCGTTTATATTACCGATGGAAGATGTTCACGTAAAATCGCTCTAATCCGGCTGAAACGTCGATATATGTAATAAGAACAGAACTTCTCTCCTTTTCAATATCTTACTCTGTATTTTAACGAGAAACAAATAGTTGTTTGCAAATGAAGTATTTAAGGTTAATTTCTAATCAATTATGTGTTTGCATCATTTCTATCGTATATTTATTGAATTAATACCAATAAACTGAAAATTCACAAAAACGTGGAAAAACGGCAAAATAATGCCTAATTCGATGATATTTTGTTTACATCACATAAAGGAAAAGGGGATGATAAACGTCAAAATATTGCTAAATTCGATGATTTTTAGTACGAAACAAAATGCAAGAAAACTTGCTTAAAATACAATATTATGCGAAATTCTGAGATTTGAAGGCCAAATCACATATCGTGATACTGCATGAAATAGTATCGAAGTATTGGTAAAAATAAACATATTTACGTAATATCAAACTACATGAAAAACGTGAAAAAAGTCACTATTAAACCAAATTTGAGGATTTAAACTTCGAATCATTAAGCTAGGTTTCGTATTATTTAGATCAAAGAAAGAAATATGACAATGTTGTTTCCGATACAAATGATAAAAATCAATGTGTTTTCATTAGAGATAACTAAAATGTTCCTGATTTTCTGTTTATATTACCGATGGAAGAAGTACACGTAAAACCGCTCTAATCCGGCTGAAACGTTGATATATGCAATAAAAACAGAACTTTTCCCTTTTTCAATATCTTACTCTGTATTTTAACGAGAAACAAATAGTTGATTGCAAATGAAGTATTTAAGGTTAATTTCTAATCAATTATGTGTTTGCATCATTTTTATCGTATATTTAATGAATTAATAACAATAAACTGAAAATTCACAAAAACGTTGAAAAACGGCAAAATATTGCCTAATTCGATTATATTTTGCTTAAATCACATTAACGAAAAGGGGATGATAAACGTCAAAATATTGCTAAATTAGATGATTTTTAGTACGAAACAAAATGCAAGAAAACTTGCTTAAAATGCAATATTATGCGAAATTCTGAGATTTGAATGCCAAATCACATATCGTGATACTACATGAAATAGTATCGAAGTATTGGTAAAAATAAACATATTTACGTAATATCAAACTACAAAAAAACGTGAAAAAAGTCACTATTATACCAATTTTGAGGATTTTAACTTCGAATCATTGAGCGAGGTTTCGTATTAAGAAGATCCAAGAAAAGGCATATGACAATGTTGTTTCCAATACAAATGACAAAAATCAATGTGTTTTCATTGGAATTAACTAAATGTTCCTGATTTTCCGTTTATATTACCGATGGAAGATGTACACGTAAAACCGCTCTATTCCGGCTGAAACGTCGATATATTAAAAAAAAACCGAACTTCTCTCCTTTTCAATATCTTACTCAGTATTTTAACGAGAAACAAACAGATGATTGAAATGGAAGTATTTAAGGTTATTATCTAATCAATTATGTTTTTGCATCGTTTTTATCGTATATTTAATGAATTAATACCAATAAACTGAAAATTCACAAAAACGTAGAAAAAGGCAAAATATTGCCTAATTCGATGATATTTTGTTTAAATCACATAAAGGAAAAGGGGATGATAAACGTCATAGTCACTAACTAACGCTAAATTCGATGATTTTTAATACAAAACAAAATGCAAGAAACTTGCTTAAAAATGCAAAATTTGCAAAATTCTGTGATTTGTCGGCCAAATCACATATCGTGAGAAAACATGATGTAATATCGAAATATTGGTAAAAATGAATATATTTACGTAAAATCACACTAAATGGAAAACGTGAAAAAGTCACTATTTTACCATATATGAGGATTTTATCTTCAAATCACAGAGCGAGGTTTCGTATTAAGAAGATCCAAGAAAAGACATATGACAATGTTGTTTCCAATAAAAAATATGAAAAATCAATGCGTTTTCATTAGAATTAACTAAAATGTTCCTGATTTTCCGTTTATATTACCGATGGAAGATGTTCACGTAAAACCGCTCTAATCCGGCTGAAACGTCGATATATGTAATAAGAACAGAACTTCTCTCCTTTTCAATATCTTACTCTGTATTTTAACGAGAAACAAATAGTTGTTTGCAAATGAAGTATTTAAGGTTAATTTCTAATCAATTATGTGTTTGCATCATTTCTATCGTATATTTATTGAATTAATACCAATAAACTGAAAATTCACAAAAACGTGGAAAAACGGCAAAATAATGCCTAATTCGATGATATTTTGTTTACATCACATAAAGGAAAAGGGGATGATAAACGTCAAAATATTGCTAAATTCGATGATTTTTAGTACGAAACAAAATGCAAGAAAACTTGCTTAAAATACAATATTATGCGAAATTCTGAGATTTGAAGGCCAAATCACATATCGTGATACTGCATGAAATAGTATCGAAGTATTGGTAAAAATAAACATATTTACGTAATATCAAACTACATGAAAAACGTGAAAAAAGTCACTATTATACCATTTTTGAGGATTTTAACTTCAAATCACAGAGCGAGGTTTCGTATTAAGAAGATCCAAGAAAAGACATATGACAATGTTGTTTCCATTACAAATGATAAAAATCAATGCGTTTTCATTAGAATTAACAAAAATGTACCTGGTTTTCCGTTTATATTACCGATGGAAGATGTACACGTAAAACCGCTCTATTCCGGCTGAAACGTCGATATATGCAATAAAAACCGAACATCTCCCCTTTTCAATATCTTACTCAGTATTTTAACGAGAAACAAATAGATGATTGAAAATGAAGTATTTAAGGTTATTATCTAATCAATTATGTGTAATCCAATATGTGTAATAATCTAATCAATTATTATCTAATCAATTATGTGCACTGAAAAGTCAGTGCTTTTTCATTAGAATTAACTAAAATGTTCCTGATTTTCCGTTTATATTACCGATGGAAGATGTACACGCAAAACCACTCTAATCCGGGTGAAACCTCGATATATGCAATAAAAACAGAACTTCTCCCCTTTTCATTATCTTACTCTGTATTTTAAAGAGAAACAAATAGTTGATTGAAAATGACGTATTTAAAGTTAATTTCTAATCAATTATGTGTTTGTATCATTTTTATCGTATATTTAATTAATTATTACCAATAAACTGAAAATTCAAAAAAACGTGGAAAAACGGCAAAATATTGCCTAATTCGATTATATTTTGTTTAAATTACATAGAGGAAAAGGGGATGATAAACGTCAAAATATTGCTAAATTCGATGATTTTTAGTACGAAACAAAATGCAAGAAAACTTGCTTAAAATGCAATATTATGCGAAATTCTTAGATTTGAAGGCCAAATCATATATCGTGATACTACATGAAATAGTATCGAAATATTGGTAAAAATGAATATAAATACGTAAAATCAAACTACATGAAAAACGTGAAAAAAGTCACTATTATACCAAATTTGAGGATTTAAACTTCGAATCATTAAGCTAGGTTTCGTATTATTTAGATCAAAGAAAAGAAATATGACAATGTTGTTTCCGATACAAATGATAAAAATCAATGTGTTTTCATTAGAGATAACTAAAATTTTCCTGATTTTCTGTTTATATTACCGATGGAAGAAGTACACGTAAAACCGCTCTAATCCGGCTGAAACGTCGATATATGCAATAAAAACAGAACTTTTCCCTTTTTCAATATCTTACTCTGTATTTTAACGAGAAACAAATAGTTGATTGCAAATGAAGTATTTAAGGTTAATTTCTAATCAATTATGTGTTTGCATCATTTTTATCGAATATTTAATGAATTAATAACAATAAACTGAAAATTCACAAAAACGTGGAAAAACGGCAAAATATTGCCTAATTCGATTATATTTTGTTTAAATCACATAAACGAAAAGGGGATGATAAACGTCAAAATATTGCTAAATTAGATGATTTTTAGTACGAAACAAAATGCAAGAAAACTTGCTTAAAATGCAATATTATCCGAAATTCTGAGATTTGAAGGCCAAATCACAAATCGTGATACTGCATGAAATAGTATCGAAATATTGGTAAAAATTAATATATATACGTAATATCAAACTACATGAAAAACGTGAAAAAAGTCACTATTATACCATATTTGAGGATTTTAACTTCAAATCACAGAGCGAGGTTTCGTATTAAGAAGATCCAAGAAAAGACATATGACAATGTTGTTTCCATTACAAATGATAAAAATCAATGCGTTTTCATTAGAATTAACTAAAATGTTCCTGATTTTCCGTTTATAATTCCGATGGAAGATGTTCACGTAAAACCGCTCTAATCCGGCTGAAACGTCGATATATGCAATAAAAACAGAACTTCTCTCCTTTTCAATATCTTACTCTGTATTTTAACGAGAAACAAATAGTTGTTTGCAAATGAAGTATTTAAGGTTAATTTCTAATCAATTATGTGTTTGCATCATTTTAATCGTATATTTATTGAATTAATACCAATAAACTGAAAATTCACAAAAACGTGGAAAAACGGCAAAATATTGCCTAATTCGATGATATTTTGTTTATATCACACAAAGGAAAAGGGGATGATAAACGTCAAAATATTGCTAAATTCGATGATTTTTAGTACGAAACAAAATGCAAGAAAACTTGCTTAAAATGCAATATTATGCGAAATTCTGAGATTTGAAGGCCAAATCACATATCGTGATACTACATGAAATAGTATCGAAGTATTGGTAAAAATAAACATATTTACGTAATATCAAACTACAAAAAAACGTGAAAAAAGTCACTATTATACCAATTTTGAGGATTTTAACTTCGAATCATTGAGCGAGGTTTCGTATTAAGAAGATCCAAGAAAAGGCATATGACAATGTTGTTTCCAATACAAATGACAAAAATCAATGTGTTTTCATTGGAATTAACTAAATGTTCCTGATTTTCCGTTTATATTACCGATGGAAGATGTACACGTAAAACCGCTCTATTCCGGCTGAAACGTCGATATATGCAAAAAAAACCGAACTTCTCTCCTTTTCAATATCTTACTCAGTATTTTAACGAGAAACAAACAGATGATTGAAATGGAAGTATTTAAGGTTATTATCTAATCAATTATGTTTTTGCATCGTTTTTATCGTATATTTAATGAATTAATACCAATAAACTGAAAATTCACAAAAACGTAGAAAAAGGCAAAATATTGCCTAATTCGATGATATTTTGTTTAAATCACATAAAGGAAAAGGGGATGATAAACGTCATAGTCACTAACTAACGCTAAATTCGATGATTTTTAGTACAAAACAAAATGCAAGAAACTTGCTTAAAAATGCAAAATTTGCAAAATTCTGTGATTTGTCGGCCAAATCACATATCGTGAGAAAACATGATGTAATATCGAAATATTGGTAAAAATGAATATATTTACGTAAAATCACACTAAATGGAAAACGTGAAAAAGTCACTATTTTACCATATATGAGGATTTTATCTTCAAATCACAGAGCGAGGTTTCGTATTAAGAAGACCCAAGAAAAGACATATGACAATGTTGTTTCCAATAAAAAATATGAAAAATCAATACGTTTTCATTAGAATTAACTAAAATGTTCCTGAATTTCCGTTTATATTACCGATGGAAGATGTTCACGTAAAACCGCTCTAATCCGGCTGAAACGTCGATATATGCAATAAGAACAGAATTTCTCTCCTTTTTAATATCTTACTCTGTATTTTAACGAGAAACAAATAGTTGATAGCAAATGAAGTATTTAAGGTTAATTTCTAATCAATTATGTGTTTGCATCATTTTTATCGTATATTTAATGAATTAATAACAATAAACTGAAAATTCACAAAAACGTGGAAAAACGGCCAAATATTGCCTAATTCGATTATACTTTGTTTAAATCACATAAACGAAAAGGGGATGATAAACGTCAAAATATTGCTAAATTCGATGATTTTTAGTACGAAACAAAATGCAAGAAAACTTGCTTAAAATGCAATATTATGCGAAATTCTGAGATTTGAAGGCCAAATCACAAATCGTGATACTACATGAAATAGTATCGAAATATTGGTAAAAATAATATATATACGTAACATCAAACTACATGAAAAACGTGAAAAAATTCACTATTATACCATATTTGAGGATTTTAACTTCAAATCACAGAGCGAGGTTTCGTATTAAGAAGATCCAAGAAAAGATATATGACAATGTTGTTTCCATTACAAATGATAAAAATCAATGCGTTTTCATTAGAATTAACTAAAATGTTCCTGGTTTTCCGTTTATATTACCGATGGAAGATGTACACGTAAAACCGCTCTATTCCGGCTGAAACGTCGATATATGCAATAAAAACCGAACATCTCCCCTTTTCAATATCTTACTCAGTATTTTAACGAGAAACAAATAGATGATTGAAAATGAAGTATTTAAGGTTATTATCTAATCAATTATGTGTAATCCAATATGTGTAATAATCTAATCAATTATTATCTAATCAATTATGTGCACTGAAAAGTCAGTGCTTTTTCATTAGAATTAACTAAAATGTTCCTGATTTTCCGTTTATATTACCGATGGAAGATGTACACGCAAAACCGCTCTAATCCGGGTGAAACCTCGATATATGCAATTAAAACAGAACTTCTCCCCTTTTCATTATCTTACTCTGTATTTTAAAGAGAAACAAATAGTTGATTGAAAATGACGTATTTAAAGTTAATTTCTAATCAATTATGTGTTTGTATCATTTTTATCGTATATTTAATTAATTATTACCAATAAACTGAAAATTCACAAAAACGTGGAAAAACGGCAACATATTGCCTAATTCGATTATATTTTGTTTAAATTACATAGAGGAAAAGGGGATGATGAACGTCAAAATATTGCTAAATTCGATGATTTTTAGTACGAAACAAAATGCAAGAAAACTTGCTTAAAATGCAATATTATGCGAAATTCTTAGATTTGAAGGCCAAATCACATATCGTGATACTACATGAAATAGTATCGAAATATTGGTAAAAATGAATATATATACGTAAAATCAAACTACATGAAAAACGTGAAAAAAGTCACTATTATACCAAATTTGAGGATTTAAACTTCGAATCATTAAGCGAGGTTTCGTATTATTTAGATCAAAGAAAAGACATATGACAATGTTGTTTCCGATACAAATAATAAAAATCAATGTGTTTTCATTAGAGATAACTAAAATGTTCCTGAATTTCCGTTTATATTACCGTAGGAAGAAGTACACGTAAAACCGCTCTAATCCGGCTGAAACGTCGATATATACAAAAAAAACAGAACTTTTCCCCTTTTCAATATCTTACTCTGTATTTTAACGAGAAACAAATAGTTGATTGCAAATGAAGTATTTAAGGTTAATTTCTAATCAATTATGTGTTTGCATCATTTTAATCGTATATTTATTGAATTAATACCAATAAACTGAAAATTCACAAAAACGTGGAAAAACGGAAAATATTACCTAATTCGATTATATTTTGTTTAAATCACATAAACGAAAAGGGGATGATAAACGTCAAAGTATTGCTAAATTAGATGATTTTTAGTACGAAACAAAATGCAAGAAAACTTGCTTAAAATGCAATATTATTCGAAATTCTGAGATTTGAAGGCCAAATCACAAATCGTGATACTACATGAAATAGTATGGAAATATTGGTAAAAATTTATATATATACGTAATATCAAACTACATGAAAACGTGAAAAAAGTCACTATTATACCATATTTGAGGATTTTAACTTCGAATCACAGAGCGAGGTTTCGTATTATTTAGATCAAAGAAAAGACATATGACAATGTTGTTTCCGATACAAATGATAAAAATCAATGCGTTTTCATTAGAATTAACTAAAATGTTCCTGATTTTCCGTTTATAATTCCGATGGAAGATGTTCACGTAAAACCGCTCTAATCAGGCTGAATCGTCGATATATGCAATAAAAACAGAACTTCTCTCCTTTTCAATATCTTACTCTGTATTTTAACGAGAAACAAATAGTTATTTGCAAATTAAGTATTTAAGGTTAATTTCTAATCAATTATGTGTTTGCATCATTTTAATCGTATATTTATTGAATTAATACCAATAAACTGAAAATTCACAAAAACGTGGAAAAACGGCAAAATATTGTCTAATTCGATGATATTTTGTTTATATCACACGAAGGAAAAGTGGATGATAAACGTCAAAATATTGCTAAATTCGATGATTTTTAGTACGAAACAAAATGCAAGAAAACTTGCTTAAAATGCAATATTATGCGAAATTCTGAGATTTGAAGGCCAAATCACATATCGTGATACTACATGAAATAGTATCGAAGTATTGGTAAAAATAAACATATTTACGTAATATCAAACTACAAAAAAACGTGAAAAAAGTCACTATTATACCAATTTTGAGGATTTTAACTTCGAATCATTGAGCGAGGTTTCGTATTAAGAAGATCCAAGAAAAGGCATATGACAATGTTGTTTCCAATACAAATGACAAAAATCAATGTGTTTTCATTGGAATTAACTAAATGTTCCTGATTTTCCGTTTATATTACCGATGGGAGATGTACACGTAAAACCGCTCTATTCCGGCTGAAACGTCGATATATGCAATAAAAACCGAACTTCTACCCTTTTCAATATCTTACTCAGTATTTTAACGAGAAACAAATAGATGATTGAAAATGAAGTATTTAAGGTTATTATCTAATCAATTATGTTTTTGCATCATTTTTATCGTATATTTAATGAATTAATACCAATAAACTGAAAATTCACAAAAACGTAGAAAAAGGCAAAATATTGCCTAATTCGATGATATTTTGTTTAAATCACATAAAGGAAAAGGGGATGATAAACGTCATAGTCACTAACTAACGCTAAATTCGATGATTTTTAGTACAAAACAAAATGCAAGAAACTTGCTTAAAAATGCAAAATTTGCAAAATTCTGTGATATGACGGCCAAATCACATATCGTGAGAAAACATGATGTAATATCGAAATATTGGTAAAAATGAATATATTTACGTAAAATCACACTAAAAGGAAAACGTGAAAAAAGTCACTATTTTACCATATATGAGGATTTTATCTTCAAATGACAGAGCGAGGTTTCGTATAAAGAAGATCCAAGAAAAGACATATGACAATGTTGTTTCCAATAAAAAATATGAA
>NC_091152.1:2205269-2255269 GCF_040958095.1 Procambarus clarkii
TGAATTAATAACAATAAACTGAAATTCACAAAAACGTGGAAAAACGGCAAAATATTGCCTAATTCGATTATATTTTGTTTAAATCACATAAACGAAAAGGGGATGATAAACGTCAAAATATTGCTAAATTAGATGATTTTTAGTACGAAACAAAATGCAAGAAAACTTGCTTAAAATGCAATATTATTCGAAATTCTGAGATTTGAAGGCCAAATCACAAATCGTGATACTGCATGAAATAGTATCGAAATATTGGTAAAAATTAATATATATACGTAATATCAAACTACATGAAAAACTTGAAAAAAGTCACTATTATACCATATTTGAGGATTTTAACTTCAAATCACAGAGCGAGGTTTCGTATTAAGAAGATCCAAGAAAAGACATATGACAATGTTGTTTCCATTACAAATGATAAAAATCAATGCGTTTTCATTAGAATTAACTAAAATGTTCCTGATTTTCCGTTTATAATTCCGATGGAAGATGTACACGTAAAAACCGCTCTATTCCGGCTGAAACGTCGATATATGCAAAAAAAAAACGAACTTCTCTCCTTTTCAATATCTTACTCAGTATTTTAACGAGAAACAAACAGATGATTGAAATGGAAGTATTTAAGGTTATTATCTAATCAATTATGTTTTTGCATCGTTTTTATCGTATATTTAATGAATTAATACCAATAAACTGAAAATTCACAAAAACGTAGAAAAGGCAAAATATTGCCTAATTCGATGATATTTTGTTTAAATCACATAAAGGAAAAGGGGATGATAAACGTCATAGTCACTAACTAACGCTAAATTCGATGATTTTTAGTACAAAACAAAATGCAAGAAACTTGCTTAAAAATGCAAAATTTGCAAAATTCTGTGATTTGTCGGCCAAATCACATATCGTGAGAAAACATGATGTAATATCGAAATATTGGTAAAAATGAATATATTTACGTAAAATCACACTAAATGGAAAACGTGAAAAAGTCACTATTTTACTATTTATATTTATATTTTATTTTATTATGAGGATTTTATCTTCAAATCACAGAGCGAGGTTTCGTATTAAGAAGATCCAAGAAAAGACATATGACAATGTTGTTTCCAATAAAAAATATGAAAAATCAATGCGTTTTCATTAGAATTAACTAAAATGTTCCTGATTTTCCGTTTATATTACCGATGGAAGATGTTCACGTAAAACCACTCTAATCCGGCTGAAACGTCGATATATGCAATAAGAACAGAACTTCTCTCCTTTTCAATATCTTACTCTGTATTTTAACGAGAAACAAATAGTTGATAGCAAATGAAGTATTTAAGGTTAATTTCTAATCAATTATGTGTTTGCATCATTTTTATCGTATATTTAATGAATTAATAACAATAAACTGAAAATTCACAAAAACGTGGAAAAACGGCAAAATATTGCCTAATTCGATTATACTTTGTTTAAATCACATAAACGAAAAGGGGATGATAAACGTCAAATATTGCTAAATTCGATGATTTTTAGTACGAAACAAAATGCAAGAAAACTTGCTTAAAATGCAATATTTTGCGAAATTCTGAGATTTGAAGGCTAAATCACAAATCGTGATACTACATGATATAGTATCGAAATATTGGTAAAAATTATATATATACGTAACATCAAACTACATGAAAAACGTGAAAAAAGTCACTATTATACCATATTTGAGGATTTTAACTTCAAATCACAGAGCGAGGTTTCGTATTAAGAAGATCCAAGAAAAGACATATGACAATGTTGTTTCCATTACAAATGATAAAAATCAATGCGTTTTCATTAGAATTAACTAAAAATTTCCTGGTTTTCCGTTTATATTACCGATGGAAGATGTACACGTAAAACCGCTCTATTCCGGCTGAAACGTCGATATATGCAATAAAAACCGAACATCTCCCCTTTTCAATATCTTACTCAGTATTTTAACGAGAAACAAATAGATGATTGAAAATGAAGTATTTAAGGTTATTATCTAATCAATTATGTGTAATCCAATATGTGTAATAATCTAATCAATTATTATCTAATCAATTATGTGCACTGAAAAGTCAGTGCTTTTTCATTAGAATTAACTAAAATGTTCCTGATTTTCCGTTTATATTACCGATGGAAGATGTACACGCAAAACCGCTCTAATCCGGGTGAAACCTCGATATATGCAATAAAAACAGAACTTCTCCCCTTTTCATTATCTTACTCTGTATTTTAAAGAGAAACAAATAGTTGATTGAAAATGACGTATTTAAAGTTAATTTCTAATCAATTATGTGTTTGTATCATTTTTTTCGTATATTTAATTAATTATTACCAATAAACTGAAAATTCACAAAACGTGGAAAAACGGCAAAATATTGCCTAATTCGATTATATTTTGTTTAAATTACATAGAGGAAAAGGGGATGATAAACCTCAAAATATTGCTAAATTCGATGATTTTTAGTACGAAACAAAATGCAAGAAAACTTGCTTAAATGCAATATTGCGAAATTCTGAGATTTGAAGGCCAAATCACATATCGTGGTACTACATGAAATAGTATCGAAGTTTTGGTAAAAATAAACATATTTACGTAATATCAAACTACATGAAAAACGTGAAAAAAGTCACTATTATACCAAATTTGAGGATTTTAACTTCAAATCACAGAGCGAGGTTTCGTATTAAGAAGATCCAAGAAAAGACATATGACAATGTTGTTTCCATTACAAATGATAAAAATCAATGCGTTTTCATTAGAATTAACTAAAATGTTCCTGATTTTCCGTTTATAATTCCGATGGAAGATGTTCACGTAAAACCGCTCTCCTTCTAAAACGTCGATATATGTAATAAGAACAGAACTTCTCTCCTTTTCAATATCTTACTCTGTATTTTAACGAGAAACAAATAGTTGATTGCAAATGAAGTATTTAAGGTTAATTTCTAATCAATTATGTGTTTGCATCATTTTTATTGTATATTTAATGAATTAATAACAATAAACTGAAAATTCACAAAAACGTGGAAAAACGGCAAAATATTGCCTAATTCGATTATATTTTGTTTAAATCACATAAACGAAAAGGGGATGATAAACGTCAAAATATTGCTAAATTAGATGATTTTTAGTACGAAACAAAATGCAAGAAAACTTGCTTAAAATGCAATATTATTCGAAATTCTGAGATTTGAAGGCCAAATCACAAATCGTGATACTGCATGAAATAGTATCGAAATATTGGTAAAAATTAATATATATACGTAATATCAAACTACATGAAAAACTTGAAAAAAGTCACTATTGTACCATATTTGAGGATTTTAACTTCAAATCACAGAGCGAGGTTTCGTATTAAGAAGATCCAAGAAAAGACATATGACAATGTTGTTTCCATTACAAATGATAAAAATCAATGCGTTTTCATTAGAATTAACTAAAATGTTCCTGATTTTCCGTTTATAATTCCGATGGAAGATGTACACGTAAAACCGCTCTATTCCGGCTGAAACGTCGATATATGCAAAAAAAAACGAACTTCTCTCCTTTTCAATATCTTACTCAGTATTTTAACGAGAAACAAACAGATGATTGAAATGGAAGTATTTAAGGTTATTATCTAATCAATTATGTTTTTGCATCGTTTTTCGTATATTTAATGAATTAATACCAATAAACTGAAAATTCACAAAAACGTAGAAAAAGGCAAAATATTGCCTAATTCGATGATATTTTGTTTAAATCACATAAAGGAAAAGGGGATGATAAACGTCATAGTCACTAACTAACGCTAAATTCGATGATTTTTAGTACAAAACAAAATGCAAGAAACTTGCTTAAAAATGCAAAATTTGCAAAATTCTGTGATTTGTCGGCCAAATCACATATCGTGAGAAAACATGATGTAATATCGAAATATTGGTAAAAATGAATATATTTACGTAAAATCACACTAAATGGAAAACGTGAAAAAGTCACTATTTTACCATATATGAGGATTTTATCTTCAAATCACAGAGCGAGGTTTCGTATTAAGAAGATCCAAGAAAAGACATATGACAATGTTGTTTCCAATAAAAAATATGAAAAATCAATGCGTTTTCATTAGAATTAACTAAAATGTTCCTGATTTTCCGTTTATATTACCGATGGAAGATGTTCACGTAAAACCGCTCTAATCCGGCTGAAACGTCGATATATGCAATAAGAACAGAACTTCTCTCCTTTTCAATATCTTACTCTGTATTTTAACGAGAAACAAATAGTTGATAGCAAATGAAGTATTTACGGTTAATTTCTAATCAATTATGTGTTTGCATCATTTTTATCGTATATTTAATGAATTAATAACAATAAACTGAAAATTCACAAAAACGTGGAAAAACGGCAAAATATTGCCTAATTCGATTATACTTTGTTTAAATCACATAAACGAAAAGGGGATGATAAACGTCAAAATATTGCTAAATTCGATGATTTTTAGTACGAAACAAAATGCAAGAAAACTTGCTTAAAATGCAATATTTTGCGAAATTCTGAGATTTGAAGGCTAAATCACAAATCGTGATACTACATGATATAGTATCGAAATATTGGTAAAAATTAATATAATACGTAACATCAAACTACATGAAAAACGTGAAAAAGTCACTATTATACCATATTTGAGGATTTTAACTTCAAATCACAGAGCGAGGTTTCGTAGTAAGAAGATCCAAGAAAAGACATATGACAATGTTGTTTCCATTACAAATGATAAAAATCAATGCGTTTTCATTAGAATTAACTAAAATGTTCCTGGTTTTCCGTTTATATTACCGATGGAAGATGTACACGTAAAACCGCTCTATTCCGGCTGAAACGTCGATATATGCAATAAAAACCGAACATCTCCCCTTTTCAATATCTTACTCAGTATTTTAACGAGAAACAAATAGATGATTGAAAATGAAGTATTTAAGGTTATTATCTAATCAATTCTGTGTAATCCAATATGTGTAATAATCTAATCAATTATTATCTAATCAATTATGTGCACTGAAAAGTCAGTGCTTTTTCATTAGAATTAACTAAAATGTTCCTGATTTTCCGTTTATATTACCGATGGAAGATGTACACGCAAAACCGCTCTAATCCGGGTGAAACCTCGATATATGCAATAAAAACAGAACTTCTCTCCTTTTCATTATCTTACTCTGTATTTTAAAGAGAAACAAATAATTGATTGAAAATGACGTATTTAAAGTTAATTTCTAATCAATTATGTGTTTGCATCATTTTTATCGTATATTTAATTAATTATTACCAATAAACTGAAAATTCACAAAAACGTGGAAAAACGGCAAAATATTGCCTAATTCGATTATATTTTGTTTAAATTACATAGAGGAAAAGGGGATGATAAACGTCAAAATATTGCTAATTCGATGATTTTTAGTACGAAACAAAATGCAAGAAAACTTGCTTAAAATGCAATATTATGCGAAATTCTGAGATTTGAAGGCCAAATCACATATCGTGGTACTACATGAAATAGTATCGAAGTTTTGGTAAAAATAAACATATTTACGTAATATCAAACTACATGAAAAACGTGAAAAAAGTCACTATTATACCAAATTTGAGGATTTTAACTTCAAATCACCGAGCGAGGTTTCGTATTAAGAAGATCCAAGTAAAGACATATGACAATGTTGTTTCCATTACAAATGATAAAAATCAATGCGTTTTCATTAGAATTAACTAAAATGTTCCTGATTTTCCGTTTATAATTCCGATGGAAGATGTTCACGTAAAACCGCTCTAATCCGGCTGAAACGTCGATATATGCAATAAAAACAGAACTTCTCTCCTTTTCAATATCTTACTCTGTATTTTAACGAGAAACAAATAGTTGTTTGCAAATGAAGTATTTAAGGTTAATTTCTAATCAATTATGTGTTTGCATCATTTCTATCGTATATTTAATGAATTAATACCAATAAACTGAAAATTCACAAAAACGTAAAAAAACGGCAAATATTGCCTAATTCGATGATATTTTGTTTAAATCACATAATGGAAAAGGGGATGATAAACGTCATAGTCACTAACTAACGCTAAATTCGATGATTTATAGTACAAAACAAAATGCAAGAAACTTGCTTAAAAATGCAAAATTTGCAATATTCTGTGATATGACGGCCAAATCACATATCGTGAGAAAACATGATGTAATATCGAAATATTGGTAAAATGAATATATTTACGTAAAATCACACTACATGGAAAACGTGAAAAAAGTCACTATTTTACCATATATGAGGATTTTATCTTCAAATCACAGAGCGAGGTTTCGTATTAAGAAGATCCCAGAAAAGACATATGACAATGTTGTTTCCAATAAAAAATATGAAAATCAATGCGTTTTCATTAGAATTAACTAAAATGTTCCTGATTTTCCGTTTATATTACCGATGGAAGATGTTCACGTAAAATCGCTCTAATCCGGCTGAAACTTCGATATATGTAATAAGAACAGAACTTCTCTCCTTTTCAATATCTTACTCTGTATTTTAACGAGAAACAAATAGTTGTTTGCAAATGAAGTATTTAAGGTTAATTTCTAATCAATTATGTGTTTGCATCATTTCTATCGTATATTTATTGAATTAATACCAATAAACTGAAAATTCACAAAAACGTGGAAAACGGCAAAATAATGCCTAATTCGATGATATTTTGTTTACATCACATAAAGAAAAAGGGGATGATAAACGTCAAATATTGCTAAATTCAATGATTTTTAGTACGAAACAAAATGCAAGAAAACTTGCTTAAAATACAATATTATGCGAAATTCTGAGATTTGAAGGCCAAATCACATATCGTGATACTGCATGAAATAGTATCGAAGTATTGGTAAAAATAAACATATTTACGTAATATCAAACTACATGAAAAACGTGAAAAAAGTCACTATTATACCAAATTTGAGGATTTAAACTTCGAATCATTAAGCTAGGTTTCGTATTATTTAGATCAAAGAAAAGAAATATGACAATGTTGTTTCCGATACAAATGATAAAAATCAATATGTTTTCATTAGAGATAACTAAAATGTTCCTGATTTTCTGTTTATATTACCGATGGAAGAAGTACACGTAAAACCGCTCTAATCCGGCTGAAACGTCGATATATGCAATAAAAACAGAACTATTCCCTTTTTCAATATCTTACTCTGTATTTTAACGAGAAACAAATAGTTGATTGCAAATGAAGTATTTAAGGTTAATTTCTAATCAATTATGTGTTTGCATCATTTTTATCGTATATTTAATGAATTAATAACAATAAACTGAAAATTCACAAAAACGTGGAAAAACGGCAAAATATTGCCTAATTCGATTATATTTTGTTTAAATCACATAAACGAAAAGGGGATGATAAACGTCAAAATATTGCTAAATTAGATGATTTTTAGTACGAAACAAAATGCAAGAAAACTTGCTTAAAATGCAATATTATTCGAAATTCTGAGATTTGAAGGCCAAATCACAAATCGTGATACTGCATGAAATAGTATCGAAATATTGGTAAAAATTAATATATATACGTAATATCAAACTACATGAAAAACGTGAAAAAAGTCACTATTATACCATTTTTGAGGATTTTAACTTCAAATCACAGAGCGAGGTTTCGTATTAAGAAGATCCAAGAAAGGACATATGACAATGTTGTTTCCATTACAAATGATAAAAATCAATGCGTTTTCATTAGAATTAACTAAAATGTTCCTGATTTTCCGTTTATAATTCCGATGGAAGATGTACACGTAAAACCGCTCTATTCCGGCTGAAACGTCGATATATGCAAAAAAAAACGAACTTCTCTCCTTTTCAATATCTTACTCAGTATTTTAACGAGAAACAAACAGATGATTGAAATGGAAGTATTTAAGGTTATTATCTAATCAATTATGTTTTTGCATCGTTTTTATCGTATATTTAATGAATTAATACCAATAAACTGAAAATTCACAAAAACGTAGAAAAAGGCAAAATGTTGCCTAATTCGATGATATTTTGTTTAAATCACATAAAGGAAAAGGGGATGATAAACGTCATAGTCACTAACTAACGCTAAATTTGATGATTTTTAGTACAAAACAAAATGCAAGAAACTAGTTTAAAAATGCAAAATTTGCAAAATTCTGTGATTTGTCGGCCAAATCACATATCGTGAGAAAACATGATGTAATATCGAAATATTGGTAAAAATGAATATATTTACGTAAAATCACACTAAATGGAAAACGTGAAAAAGTCACTATTTTACCATATATGAGGATTTTATCTTCAAATCACAGAGCGAGGTTTCGTATTAAGAAGATCCAAGAAAAGACATATGACAATGTTGTTTCCAATAAAAAATATGAAAAATCAATGCGTTTTCATTAGAATTAACTAAAATGTTCCTGATTTTCCGTTTATATTACCGATGGAAGATGTTCACGTAAAACCGCTCTAATCCGGCTGAAACGTCGATATATGCAATAAGAACAGAACTTCTCTCCTTTTTAATATCTTACTCTGTATTTTAACGAGAAACAAATAGTTGATAGCAAATGAAGTATTTAAGGTTAATTTCTAATCAATTATGTGTTTGCATCATTTTTATCGTATATTTAATGAATTAATAACAATAAACTGAAAATTCACAAAAACGTGGAAAAACGGCAAAATATTGCCTAATTCGATTATACTTTGTTTAAATCACATAAACGAAAAGGGGATGATAAACGTCAAAATATTGCTAAATTAGATGATTTTTAGTACGAAACAAAATGCAAGAAAACTTGCTTAAAATGCAATATTATGCGAAATTCTGAGATTTGAAGGCCAAATCACAAATCGTGATACTACATGAAATAGTATCGAAATATTAGTAAAAATTAATATATATACGTAACCTCAAACTACATGAAAAACGTGAAAAAATTCACTATTATACCATATTTGAGGATTTTAACTTCAAATCACAGAGCGAGGTTTCGTATTAAGAAGATCCAAGAAAAGACATATGACAATGTTGTTTCCATTACAAATGATAAAAATCAATGCGTTTTCATTAGAATTAACTAAAATGTTCCTGATTTTCCGTTTATATTACCGATGGAAGATGTTCACGTAAAACCGCTCTAATCCGGCTGAAACGTCGATATATGCAATAAGAACAGAACTTCTCTCCTTTTTAATATCTTACTCTGTATTTTAACGAGAAACAAATAGTTGATAGCAAATGAAGTATTTAAGGTTAATTTCTAATCAATTATGTGTTTGCATCATTTTTATCGTATATTTAATGAATTAATAACAATAAACTGAAAATTCACAAAAACGTGGAAAAACGGCAAAATATTGCCTAATTCGATTATACTTTGTTTAAATCACATAAACGAAAAGGGGATGATAAACGTCAAAATATTGCTAAATTAGATGATTTTTAGTACGAAACAAAATGCAAGAAAACTTGCTTAAAATGCAATATTATGCGAAATTCTGAGATTTGAAGGCCAAATCACAAATCGTGATACTACATGAAATAGTATCGAAATATTAGTAAAAATTAATATATATACGTAACCTCAAACTACATGAAAAACGTGAAAAAATTCACTATTATACCATATTTGAGGATTTTAACTTCAAATCACAGAGCGAGGTTTCGTATTAAGAAGATCCAAGAAAAGACATATGACAATGTTGTTTCCATTACAAATGATAAAAATCAATGCGTTTTCATTAGAATTAACTAAAATGTTCCTGGTTTTCCGTTTATATTACCGATGGAAGATGTACACGTAAAACCGCTCTATTCCGGCTGAAACGTCGATATATGCAATAAAAACCGAACATCTCCCCTTTTCAATATCTTACTCAGTATTTTAACGAGAAACAAATAGATGATTGAAAATGAAGTATTTAAGGTTATTATCTAATCAATTATGTGTAATCCAATATGTGTAATAATCTAATCAATTATTATCTAATCAATTATGTGCACTGAAAAGTCAGTGCTTTTTCATTAGAATTAACTAAAATGTTCCTGATTTTCCGTTTATATTACCGATGGAAGATGTACACGCAAAACCGCTCTAATCCGGGTGAAACCTCGATATATGCAATAAAAACAGAACTTCTCCCCTTTTCATTATCTTACTCTGTATTTTAAAGAGAAACAAATAGTTGATTGAAAATGACGTATTTAAAGTTAATTTCTAATCAATTATGTGTTTGTATCATTTTTATCGTATATTTAATTAATTATTACCAATAAACTGAAAATTCACAAAAACGTGGAAAAACGGCAAAATATTGCCTAATTCGATTATATTTTGTTTAAATTACATAGAGGAAAAGGGGATGATAAACGTCAAAATATTGCTAAATTCGATGATTTTTAGTACGAAACAAAATGCAAGAAAACTTGCTTAAAATGCAATATTATGCGAAATTCTTAGATTTGAAGGCCAAATCACATATCATGATACTACATGAAATAGTATCGAAATATTGGTAAAAATGAATATATATACGTAAAATCAAACTACATGAAAAACGTGAAAAAAGTCACTATTATACCAAATTTGAGGATTTAAACTTCGAATCATTAAGCGAGGTTTCGTATTATTTAGATCAAAGAAAAGACATATGACAATGTTGTTTCCGATACAAATGATAAAAATCAATGTGTTTTCATTAGAGATAACTAAAATGTTCCTGAATTTCCGTTTATATTACCGTAGGAAGAAGTACACGTAAAACCGCTCTAATCCGGCTGAAACGTCGATATATACAATAAAAACAGAACTTTTCCCCTTTTCAATATCTTACTCTGTATTTTAACGAGAAACAAATAGTTGATTGCAAATGAAGTATTTAAGGTTACTTTCTAATCAATTATGTGTTTGCATCATTTTAATCGTATATTTATTGAATTAATACCAATAAACTGAAAATTCACAAAAACGTGGAAAAACGGCAAAATATTGCCTAATTCGATGATATTTGGTTTATATCACACAAAGGAAAAGGGGATGATAAACGTCAAAATATTGCTAAATTCGATGATTTTTAGTTCGAAACAAAATGCAAGAAAACTTGCTTAAAATGCAATATTATGCGAAATTCTGAGATTTGAAGGCCAAATCACATATCGTGATACTACATGAAATAGTATCGAAGTATTGGTAAAAATAAACATATTTACGTAATATCAAACTACAAAAAAACGTGAAAAAAGTCACTATTATACCAATTTTGAGGATTTTAACTTCGAATCATTGAGCGAGGTTTCGTATTAAGAAGATCCAAGAAAAGGCATATGACAATGTTGTTTCCAATACAAATGACAAAAATCAATGTGTTTTCATTGGAATTAACTAAATGTTCCTGATTTTCCGTTTATATTACCGATGGAAGATGTACACGTAAAACCGCTCTATTCCGGCTGAAACGTCGATATATGCAATAAAAACCGAACTTCTCCCCTTTTCAATATCTTACTCAGTATTTTAACAAGAAACAAATAGATGATTGAAATGGAAGTATTTAAGGTTATTATCTAATCAATTATGTTTTTGCATCGTTTTTATCGTATATTTAATGAATTAATACCAATAAACTGAAAATTCACAAAAACGTAGAAAAAGGCAAAATATTGCCTAATTCGATGATATTTTGTTTAAATCACATAAAGGAAAAGGGGATGATAAACGTCATAGTCACTAACTAACGCTAAATTCGATGATTTTTAGTACAAAACAAAATGCAAGAAACTTGCTTAAAAATGCAAAATTTGCAAAATTCTGTGATTTGTCGGCCAAATCACATATCGTGAGAAAACATGATGTAATATCGAAATATTGGTAACAATGAATATATTTACGTAAAATCACACTATCTGGAAAACGTGAAAAAGTCACTATTTTACCATATATGAGGATTTTATCTTCAAACCAAAGAGCGAGGTTTCGTATTAAGAAGATCCAAGAAAAGACATATGACAATGTTGTTTCCAATAAAAAATATGAAAAATCAATGCGTTTTCATTAGAATTAACTAAAATGTTCCTGATTTTCCGTTTATATTACCGATGGAAGATGTTCACGTAAAACCGCTCTAATCTGGCTGAAACGTCGATATATGTAATAAGAACAGAACTTCTCTCCTTTTCAATATCTTACTCTGTATTTTAACGAGAAACAAATAGTTGTTTGCTAATGAAGTATTTAAGGTTAATTTCTAATCAATTATGTGCTTGCATCATTTTAATCGTATATTTATTGAATTAATACCAATAAACTGAAAATTCACAAAACGTGGAAAAACGGCAAAATATTGCCTAACTCGATGATATTTTGTTTATATCACATAAAGGAAAAGGGATGATAAACGTCAAAATATTGCTAAATTCGATGATTTTTAGTACGAAACAAAATGCAAGAAAACTTGCTTAAAATGCAATATTATGCGAAATTCTGAGATTTGAAGGCCAAATCACATATCGTGATACTACATAAAATAGTATCGAAGTATTGGTAAAAATAAACATATTTACGTAACATCAAACTACATGAAAAACGTGAAAAAAGTCACTATTATACCAAATTTGAGGATTTTAACTTCGAATCATTGAGCGAGGTTTCGTATTAAGAAGATCCAAGAAAAGACATATGACAATGTTGTTTCCAATACAAATGATAAAAATCAATGTGTTTTCATTGGAATTAACTAAATGTTCCTGATTTTCCGTTTATATTACCGATGGAAGATGTACACGTAAAACCGCTCTATTCCGGCTGAAACGTCGATATATGCAATAAAAACCGAACTTCTCCCCTTTTCAATATCTTACTCAGTATTTTAACGAGAAACAAATAGATGATTGAAAATGAAGTATTTAAGGTTATTATCTAATCAATTATGTGTAATCCAATATGTGTAATAATCTAATCAATTATTATCTAATCAATTATGTGCACTGAAAAATCAGTGCTTTTTCATTAGAATTAACTAAAATGTTCCTGATTTTCCGTTTATATTACCGATGGAAGATGTACACGCAAAACCGCTCTAATCCGGGTGAAACCTCGATATATGCAATAAAAACAGAACTTCTCTCCTTTTCATTATCTTACTCTGTATTTTAAAGAGAAACAAATAATTGATTGAAAATGACGTATTTAAAGTTAATTTCTAATCAATTATGTGTTTGCATCATTTTTATCGTATATTTAATTAATTATTACCAATAAACTGAAAATTCACAAAAACGTGGAAAAACGGCAAAATATTGCCTAATTCGATTATATTTTGTTTAAATTACATAGAGGAAAAGGGGATGATAAACGTCAAAATATTGCTAAATTCGATGATTTTTAGTACGAAACAAAATGCAAGAAAACTTGCTTAAAATGCAATATTATGCGAAATTCTGAGATTTGAAGGCCAAATCACATATCGTGGTACTACATGAAATAGTATCGAAGTTTTGGTAAAAATAAACATATTTACGTAATATCAAACTACATGAAAAACGTGAAAAAAGTCACTATTATACCAAATTTGAGGATTTTAACTTCAAATCACCGAGCGAGGTTTCGTATTAAGAAGATCCAAGTAAAGACATATGACAATGTTGTTTCCATTACAAATGATAAAAATCAATGCGTTTTCATTAGAATTAACTAAAATGTTCCTGATTTTCCGTTTATAATTCCGATGGAAGATGTTCACGTAAAACCGCTCTAATCCGGCTGAAACGTCGATATATGCAATAAAAACAGAACTTCTCTCCTTTTCAATATCTTACTCTGTATTTTAACGAGAAACAAATAGTTGTTTGCAAATGAAGTATTTAAGGTTAATTTCTAATCAATTATGTGTTTGCATCATTTCTATCGTATATTTAATGAATTAATACCAATAAACTGAAAATTCACAAAAACGTAAAAAAACGGCAAAATATTGCCTAATTCGATGATATTTTGTTTAAATCACATAATGGAAAAGGGGATGATAAACGTCATAGTCACTAACTAACGCTAAATTCGATGATTTATAGTACAAAACAAAATGCAAGAAACTTGCTTAAAAATGCAAAATTTGCAATATTCTGTGATATGACGGCCAAATCACATATCGTGAGAAAACATGATGTAATATCGAAATATTGGTAAAAATGAATATATTTACGTAAAATCACACTACATGGAAAACGTGAAAAAAGTCACTATTTTACCATATATGAGGATTTTATCTTCAAATCACAGAGCGAGGTTTCGTATTAAGAAGATCCCAGAAAAGACATATGACAATGTTGTTTCCAATAAAAAATATGAAAATCAATGCGTTTTCATTAGAATTAACTAAAATGTTCCTGATTTTCCGTTTATATTACCGATGGAAGATGTTCACGTAAAATCGCTCTAATCCGGCTGAAACTTCGATATATGTAATAAGAACAGAACTTCTCTCCTTTTCAATATCTTACTCTGTATTTTTACGAGAAACAAATAGTTGTTTGCAAATGAAGTATTTAAGGTTAATTTCTAATCAATTATGTGTTTGCATCATTTCTATCGTATATTTATTGAATTAATACCAATAAACTGAAAATTCACAAAAACGTGGAAAACGGCAAAATAATGCCTAATTCGATGATATTTTGTTTACATCACATAAAGAAAAAGGGGATGATAAACGTCAAAATATTGCTAAATTCAATGATTTTTAGTACGAAACAAAATGCAAGAAAACTTGCTTAAAATACAATATTATGCGAAATTCTGAGATTTGAAGGCCAAATCACATATCGTGATACTGCATGAAATAGTATCGAAGTATTGGTAAAAATAAACATATTTACGTAATATCAAACTACATGAAAAACGTGAAAAAAGTCACTATTATACCAAATTTGAGGATTTAAACTTCGAATCATTAAGCTAGGTTTCGTATTATTTAGATCAAAGAAAAGAAATATGACAATGTTGTTTCCGATACAAATGATAAAAATCATATGTTTTCATTAGAGATAACTAAAATGTTCCTGATTTTCTGTTTATATTACCGATGGAAGAAGTACACGTAAAACCGCTCTAATCCGGCTGAAACGTCGATATATGCAATAAAAACAGAACTATTCCCTTTTTCAATATCTTACTCTGTATTTTAACGAGAAACAAATAGTTGATTGCAAATGAAGTATTTAAGGTTAATTTCTAATCAATTATGTGTTTGCATCATTTTTATCGTATATTTAATGAATTAATAACAATAAACTGAAAATTCACAAAAACGTGGAAAAACGGCAAAATATTGCCTAATTCGATTATATTTTGTTTAAATCACATAAACGAAAAGGGGATGATAAACGTCAAAATATTGCTAAATTAGATGATTTTTAGTACGAAACAAAATGCAAGAAAACTTGCTTAAAATGCAATATTATTCGAAATTCTGAGATTTGAAGGCCAAATCACAAATCGTGATACTGCATGAAATAGTATCGAAATATTGGTAAAAATTAATATATATACGTAATATCAAACTACATGAAAAACGTGAAAAAAGTCACTATTATACCATTTTTGAGGATTTTAACTTCAAATCACAGAGCGAGGTTTCGTATTAAGAAGATCCAAGAAAGGACATATGACAATGTTGTTTCCATTACAAATGATAAAAATCAATGCGTTTTCATTAGAATTAACTAAAATGTTCCTGATTTTCCGTTTATAATTCCGATGGAAGATGTACACGTAAAACCGCTCTATTCCGGCTGAAACGTCGATATATGCAAAAAAAAACGAACTTCTCTCCTTTTCAATATCTTACTCAGTATTTTAACGAGAAACAAACAGATGATTGAAATGGAAGTATTTAAGGTTATTATCTAATCAATTATGTTTTTGCATCGTTTTTATCGTATATTTAATGAATTAATACCAATAAACTGAAAATTCACAAAAACGTAGAAAAAGGCAAAATGTTGCCTAATTCGATGATATTTTGTTTAAATCACATAAAGGAAAAGGGGATGATAAACGTCATAGTCACTAACTAACGCTAAATTTGATGATTTTTAGTACAAAACAAAATGCAAGAAACTTGTTTAAAAATGCAAAATTTGCAAAATTCTGTGATTTGTCGGTCAAATCACATATCGTGAGAAAACATGATGTAATATCGAAATATTGGTAAAAATGAATATATTTACGTAAAATCACACTAAATGGAAAACGTGAAAAAGTCACTATTTTACCATATATGAGGATTTTATCTTCAAATCACAGAGCGAGGTTTCGTATTAAGAAGATCCAAGAAAAGACATATGACAATGTTGTTTCCAATAAAAAATATGAAAAATCAATGCGTTTTCATTAGAATTAACTAAAATGTTCCTGATTTTCCGTTTATATTACCGATGGAAGATGTTCACGTAAAACCGCTCTAATCCGGCTGAAACGTCGATATATGCAATAAGAACAGAACTTCTCTCCTTTTTAATATCTTACTCTGTATTTTAACGAGAAACAAATAGTTGATAGCAAATGAAGTATTTAAGGTTAATTTCTAATCAATTATGTGTTTGCATCATTTTTATCGTATATTTAATGAATTAATAACAATAAACTGAAAATTCACAAAAACGTGGAAAAACGGCAAAATATTGCCTAATTCGATTATACTTTGTTTAAATCACATAAACGAAAAGGGGATGATAAACGTCAAAATATTGCTAAATTAGATGATTTTTAGTACGAAACAAAATGCAAGAAAACTTGCTTAAAATGCAATATTATGCGAAATTCTGAGATTTGAAGGCCAAATCACAAATCGTGATACTACATGAAATAGTATCGAAATATTAGTAAAAATTAATATATATACGTAACCTCAAACTACATGAAAAACGTGAAAAAATTCACTATTATACCATATTTGAGGATTTTAACTTCAAATCACAGAGCGAGGTTTCGTATTAAGAAGATCCAAGAAAAGACATATGACAATGTTGTTTCCATTACAAATGATAAAAATCAATGCGTTTTCATTAGAATTAACTAAAATGTTCCTGGTTTTCCGTTTATATTACCGATGGAAGATGTACACGTAAAACCGCTCTATTCCGGCTGAAACGTCGATATATGCAATAAAAACCGAACATCTCCCCTTTTCAATATCTTACTCAGTATTTTAACGAGAAACAAATAGATGATTGAAAATGAAGTATTTAAGGTTATTATCTAATCAATTATGTGTAATCCAATATGTGTAATAATCTAATCAATTATTATCTAATCAATTATGTGCACTGAAAAGTCAGTGCTTTTTCATTAGAATTAACTAAAATGTTCCTGATTTTCCGTTTATATTACCGATGGAAGATGTACACGCAAAACCGCTCTAATCCGGGTGAAACCTCGATATATGCAATAAAAACAGAACTTCTCCCCTTTTCATTATCTTACTCTGTATTTTAAAGAGAAACAAATAGTTGATTGAAAATGACGTATTTAAAGTTAATTTCTAATCAATTATGTGTTTGTATCATTTTTATCGTATATTTAATTAATTATTACCAATAAACTGAAAATTCACAAAAACGTGGAAAAACGGCAAAATATTGCCTAATTCGATTATATTTTGTTTAAATTACATAGAGGAAAAGGGGATGATAAACGTCAAAATATTGCTAAATTCGATGATTTTTAGTACGAAACAAAATGCAAGAAAACTTGCTTAAAATGCAATATTATGCGAAATTCTTAGATTTGAAGGCCAAATCACATATCGTGATACTACATGAAATAGTATCGAAATATTGGTAAAAATGAATATATATACGTAAAATCAAACTACATGAAAAACGTGAAAAAAGTCACTATTATACCAAATTTGAGGATTTAAACTTCGAATCATTAAGCGAGGTTTCGTATTATTTAGATCAAAGAAAAGACATATGACAATGTTGTTTCCGATACAAATGATAAAAATCAATGTGTTTTCATTAGAGATAACTAAAATGTTCCTGAATTTCCGTTTATATTACCGTAGGAAGAAGTACACGTAAAACCGCTCTAATCCGGCTGAAACGTCGATATATACAATAAAAACAGAACTTTTCCCCTTTTCAATATCTTACTCTGTATTTTAACGAGAAACAAATAGTTGATTGCAAATGAAGTATTTAAGGTTACTTTCTAATCAATTATGTGTTTGCATCATTTTAATCGTATATTTATTGAATTATTACCAATAAACTGAAAATTCACAAAAACGTGGAAAAACGGCAAAATATTGCCTAATTCGATGATATTTGGTTTATATCACACAAAGGAAAAGGGGATGATAAACGTCAAAATATTGCTAAATTCGATGATTTTTAGTTCGAAACAAAATGCAAGAAAACTTGCTTAAAATGCAATATTATGCGAAATTCTGAGATTTGAAGGCCAAATCACATATCGTGATACTACATGAAATAGTATCGAAGTATTGGTAAAAATAAACATATTTACGTAATATCAAACTACAAAAAAACGTGAAAAAAGTCACTATTATACCAATTTTGAGGATTTTAACTTCGAATCATTGAGCGAGGTTTCGTATTAAGAAGATCCAAGAAAAGGCATATGACAATGTTGTTTCCAATACAAATGACAAAAATCAATGTGTTTTCATTGGAATTAACTAAATGTTCCTGATTTTCCGTTTATATTACCGATGGAAGATGTACACGTAAAACCGCTCTATTCCGGCTGAAACGTCGATATATGCAATAAAAACCGAACTTCTCCCCTTTTCAATATCTTACTCAGTATTTTAACAAGAAACAAATAGATGATTGAAATGGAAGTATTTAAGGTTATTATCTAATCAATTATGTTTTTGCATCGTTTTTATCGTATATTTAATGAATTAATACCAATAAACTGAAAATTCACAAAAACGTAGAAAAAGGCAAAATATTGCCTAATTCGATGATATTTTGTTTAAATCACATAAAGGAAAAGGGGATGATAAACGTCATAGTCACTAACTAACGCTAAATTCGATGATTTTTAGTACAAAACAAAATGCAAGAAACTTGCTTAAAAATGCAAAATTTGCAAAATTCTGTGATTTGTCGGCCAAATCACATATCGTGAGAAAACATGATGTAATATCGAAATATTGGTAACAATGAATATATTTACGTAAAATCACACTATCTGGAAAACGTGAAAAAGTCACGTTTTTACCATATATGAGGATTTTATCTTCAAACCAAAGAGCGAGGTTTCGTATTAAGAAGATCCAAGAAAAGACATATGACAATGTTGTTTCCAATAAAAAATATGAAAATCAATGCGTTTTCATTAGAATTAACTATAATGTTCCTGATTTTCCGTTTATATTACCGATGGAAGATGTTCACGTAAAACCGCTCTAATCCGGCTGAAACGTCGATATATGCAATAAGAACAGAACTTCTCTCCTTTTCAATATCTTACTCTGTATTCTAACGAGAAACAAATAGTTGATAGCAAATGAAGTATTTAAGGTTATTTTCTAATCAATTATGTGTTCGCATCATTTTTATCGTATATTTATTGAATTAATAACAATAAACTGAAAATTCACAAAAACGTGGAAAAAAGGCAAAATATTGCCTAATTCGATTATACTTTGTTTAATCACATAAACGAAAAGGGGATGATAAACGTCAAAATATTGCTAAATTCGATGATTTTTAGTACGAAACAAAATGCAAGAAAACTTGCTTAAAATGCAATATTATGCGAAATTCTGAGATTTGAAGGCCAAATCACAAATCGTGATACTACATGAAATTGTATCGAAATATTGGTAAAATTAATATATATACGTAATATCAAACTACATGAAAAACGTGAAAAATGCCACTATTTTACCATATTGAGGATTTTAACTTCAAATCACAGAGCGAGGTTTCGTATTAAGAAGATCCAAGAAAAGACATATGACAATGTTGTTTCCATTACAAATGATAAAAATCAATGCGTTTTCATTAGAATTAACTAAAATGTTCCTGATTTTCCGTTTATATTACCGATGGAAGATGTTCACGTAAACCGCTCTAATCTGGCTGAAACGTCGATATATGTAATAAGAACAGAACTTCTCTCCTTTTCAATATCTACTCTGTAATTTTAACGAGATATAGATAAATAGTTGTTTGCAAATGAAGTATTTAAGGTTAATTTCTAATCAATTATGTGTTTGCATCATTTTATTCCGTATATTTATTGAATTAATACCAATAAACTGAAAATTCACAAAAATCGTGGAAAAACGGCAAAATATTGCCTAACTCGATGATATTTTGTTTATATCACATAAAGGAAAAGGGGATGATAAACGTCAAAATATTGCTAAATTCGATGATTTTTAGTACGAAACAAAAATGCAAGAAAACTTGCTTAAAATGCAATATTATGCGAAATTCTGAGATTTGAAGGCCAAATCACATATCGTGATACTACATGAAATAGTATCGAAATATTGGTAAAAATGAATATATATACGTAAAATCAAACTACATGAAAAACGTGAAAAAAGTCACTATTATACCAAATTTGAGGATTTTAAACTTCGAATCATTAAGCGAGGTTTCGTATTAAGAAGATCCAAGAAAAGACATGACAATGTTGTTTCCGATACAAATGATTAAAAATCAATGGTTTTTCATTAGAGATAACTAAAATGTTCCTGAATTTCCGTTTATATTACCGATGGAAGAAGTACACGTAAAACCGCTCTAATCCGGCTGAAACGTCGATATATGCAATAAAAACAGAACTTTTCCCTTTTCAATATCTTACTCTGTATTTTAACGAGAAACAAATAGTTGATTGCAAATGAAGTATTTAAGGTTAATTTCTAATCAAATATGTGTTTGCATCATTTTTATCGTATATTTAATGAACTAATAACAATAAACTGAAAATTCACAAAACGTGGAAAAACGGCAAAATATTGCCTAATTCGATTATATTTTGTTTAAATCACATAACGAAAAGGGGATGATAAACGTCAAAATATTGGTAAATTAGATGATTTTTAGTACGAAACAAAAATGCAAGAAAACTTGCTTAAAATGCAATATTATTCGAAATTCTGAGATTTGAAAGCCAAATCACAAATCGTGATACTACATGAAATAGTATGGAAATATTGGTAAAAATTTATATATATACGAAAATATCAAACTACATGAAAACGTGAAAAAAGTCACTATTATACCATATTTGAGGATTTTAACTTCGAATCACAGAGCGAGGTTTCGTATTATTTAGATCAAAGAAAAGACATATGACAATGTTGTTTCCGATACAAATGATAAAAATCAATGCGTTTTCATTAGAGTTAACTAAAATGTTCCTGATTTTCCGTTTATAATTCCGATGGAAGATAGTTCACGTAAAACCGCTCTAATCAGGCTGAAACGTCGATATATGCAATAAAAACAGAACTTTCTCTCCTTTTCAATATCTTACTCTGTATTTTAACGAGAAACAAATAGTTGATAGCAAATGAAGTATTTAAGGTTAATTCTAATCAATTATGTGTTTGCATCATTTTTATCGTATATTTAATGAATTAATAACAATAAACTGAAAATTCACAAAAACGTGGAAAAACGGCAAAATATTGCCTAATTCGATTATACTTTGTTTAAATCACATAAACGAAAAGGGATGACAAACGTCAAAATATTGCTAAATTCGATGATTTTTAGTACGAAACAAAATGCAAGAAAACTTGCTTAAAATGCAATATTATGCGAAATTCTGAGATTTGAAGGCCAAATCACAAATCGTGATACTACATAAAATAGTATCGAAATATTGGTAAAAATTAATATATATACGTAATATCAAACTACATGAAAAACGTGAAAAATGTCACTATTATACCATATTTGAGGATTTTAACTTCAAATCACAGAGCGTGGTTTCGTATTAAGAAGATCAAGAAAAGACATATGACAATGTTGTTTCCATTACAAATGATAAAAATCAATGCGTTTTCATTAGAATTAACTAAAATGTTCCTGATTTTCCGTTATATTACCGATGGAAGATGTTCACGTAAAACCGCTCTAATCTGGCTGAAACGTCGATATATGTAATAAGAACAGAACTTCTCTCCTTTCAATATCTTACTCTGTATTTTAACGAGAAACAAATAGTTGTTTGCAAATGAAGTATTTAAGGTTAATTTCTAATCAATTATGTGTTTGCATCATTTTAATCGTATATTTATTGAATTAATACCAATAAACTGAAAATTCACAAAAACGTGGAAAAACGGCAAAATATTGCCTAATTCGATGATATTTTGTTTATATCACACAAAGGAAAAGGGGATGATAAACGTCAAAATATTGCTAAATTCGATGATTTTTAGTACGAAACAAAATGCAAGAAAACTTGCTTAAAATGCAATATTACGCGAAATTCTGAGATTTGAAGGCCAAATCACATATCGTGATACAACATGAATAGTATCGAAGTATTGGTAAAAATAAACATATTTACGGAATATCAAACTACAAAAAAACGTGAAAAAAAGTCACTATTATACCAATTTTGAGGATTTTAACTTCGAATCTTTGAGCGAGGTTTCGTATTAAGAAGATCCAAGAAAAGGCATATGACAATGTTGTTTCCAATACAAATGACAAAATCAATGTGTTTTCATTGGAATTAACTAAATGTTCCTGATTTTCCGTTTATATTACCGATGGAAGATGTACACGTAAAACCGCTCTATTCCGGCTGAAACGTCGATATATGCAATAAAAACCGAACTTCTCCCCTTTTCAATATCTTACTCAGTATTTTAACAAGAAACAAATAGATGATTGAAAATGAAGTATTAAGGTTATTATCTAATCAATTATGTGTTTGCATCATTTTTATCGTATATTTAATGAATTAATACCAATAAACTGAAAATTCACAAAAACGTAGAAAAGGGAAAAATATTGCCTAATTCGATGATATTTTGTTTAAATCACATAAAGGAAAAGGGGATGATAAACGTCATAGTCACTAACTAACGCTAAATTCGATGATTTTAGTACAAAACAAATGCAAGAAACTTGCTTAAAAATGCATAATTTGCAAAATTCTGTGATATGACGGCCAAATCACATATCGTGAGAAAACATGATGTAATATCGAAATATTGATAAAAATGATATATTTACGTAAAATCACACTACATGGAAAACGTGAAAAAAGTCACTATTTTACCATATATGAGGATTTTATCTTCAAATCACAGAGCGAGGTTTCGTATTAAGAAGATCCAAGAAAAGACATATGACAATGTTGTTTCCAATAAAAAATATGAAAATCAATGCGTTTTCATTAGAATTAACTATAATGTTCCTGATTTTCCGTTTATATTACCGATGGAAGATGTTCACGTAAAACCGCTCTAATCCGACTGAAACGTCGATATATGCAATAAGAACAGAACTTCTCTCCTTTTCAATATCTTACTCTGTATTTAACGAGAAACAAATAGTTGATAGCAAATGAAGTATTTAAGGTTATTTTCTAATCAATTATGTGTTTCGCATCATTTTTATCGTATATTTATTGAATTAATAACAATAAACTGAAAATTCACAAAAACGTGGAAAAAACGGCAAAATATTGCCTAATTCGATTATACTTTGTTTAAATCACATAAACGAAAAGGGGATGACAAACGTCAAAATATTGCTAAATTCGATGATTTTTAGTACGAAACAAAATGCAAGAAAACTTGCTTAAACTGCAATATTATGCGAAATTCTGAGATTTGAAGGCCAAATCACAAATCGTGATACTACATGAAATAGTATCGAAATATTGGTAAAAATTAATATATATACGTAATATCAAACTACATGAAAAAACGTGAAAAATGTCACTATTTATACCATATTTGAGGATTTTAACTTCAAATCACAGAGCGAGGTTTCGTATTAAGAAGATCCAAGAAAAGACATATGACAATGTTGTTTCCATTACAAATTATAAAAATCAATGCGTTTTCATTAGAATTAACTAAAATGTTCCTGATTTTCCGTTTATATTACCGATGGAAGATGTTCACGTAAAACCGCTCTAATCTGGCTGAAACGTCGATATATGTAATAAGAACAGAACTTCTCTCCTTTTCAATATCTTACTCTGTATTTTTAACGAGATATAGATAAATAGTTGTTTGCAAATGAAGTATTTAAGGTTAATTTCTAATCAATTATGTGTTTGCATCATTTTAATCGTATATTTATTGAATTAATACCAATAAACTGAAAATTCACAAAATCGTGGAAAAACGGCAAAATATTGCCTAACTCGATGATATTTTGTTTATATCACATAAAGGAAAAGGGGATGATAAACGTCAAAATATTGTTAAATTCGATGATTTTTAGTACGAAACAAAATGCAAGAAAACTTGCTTAAAATGCAATATTATGCGAAATTCTGAGATTTGAAGGCCAAATCACATATCGTGATACTACATGAAATAGTATCGAAATATTGGCTAAAAATGAATATATATACGTAAAATCAAATTACATGAAAAACGTGAAAAAAGTCACTATTATACCAAATTTGAGGATTTAAACTTCGAATCATTAAGCGAGGTTTCGTATTAAGAACATCCAAGAAAAGACATATGACAATGTTGTTTCCGATACAAATGATAAAAATCAATGTGTTTTCATTAGAGATAACTAAAATGTTCCTGAATTTCCGTTTATATTACCGATGGAAGAAGTTACACGTAAAACCGCTCTAATCCGGCTGAAACGTCGATATATGCAATAAAAACAGAACTTTTCCCCTTTTCAATATCTTACTCTGTATTTTAACGAGAAACAAATAGTTGATTGCAAATGAAGTATTTAAGGTTAATTTCTAATCAAATATGTGTTTGCATCATTTTTATCGTATATTTAATGAATTAATAACAATAAACTGAAAATTCACAAAAACGTGGAAAAACGGCAAAATATTGCCTAATTCGATTATACTTTGTTTAAATCACATAAACGAAAAGGGGATGATAAACGTCAAAATATTGCTAAATTCGATGATTTTTAGTACGAAACAAAATGCAAGAAAACTTGCTTAAAATGCAATATTATGCGAAATTCTGAGATTTGAAGGCCAAATCACAAATCGTGATACTACATGAAATAGTATCGAAATATTGGTAAAAATTAATATATATACGTAATATCAAACTACATGAAAAACGTGAAAAATGTCACTATTTTACCATATTTGAGGATTTTAACTTCAAATCACAGAGCGAGGTTTCGTATTAGGAAGATCCAAGAAAAGACATATGACAATGTTGTTTCCATTACAAATGATAAAATCAATGCGTTTTCATTAGAATTAACTAAAATGTTCCTGATTTTCCGTTTATATTACCGATGGAAGATGTTCACGTAAAAACCGCTCTATATTTAATGAGAATTAAATAATGAATTAATCTATATTTAATGAATTAATAACAATAAACTGAAAATTCACAAAAACGTGGAAAAACGGCAAAATATTGCCTAATTCGAATATATTTTGTTTAAATCACATAAACGAAAAGGGGATGATAAACGTCAAAATATTGCTAAATTAGATGATTTTTAGTACGAAACAAAATGCAAGAAAACTTGCTTAAAGATGCAATATTATGCGAAATTCTGAGATTTGAAGGCAAATCACATATCGTGATACTGCATGAAATAGTATCGAAGTATTGGTAAAAATAAACATATTTACGTAATATCAACTACATGAAAACGTGAAAAAAGTCACTATTATACCAAATTTGAGGATTTAAACTTCGAATCATTAAGCTAGGTTTCGTATTATTTAGATAAAAGAAAAGAAATATGACAATGTTGTTTCCGATACAAATGATAAAATCAATGTGTTTCATTAGGATAACTAAAATGTTTCCTGATTTTCTGTTTATATTACCGATGGAAGAAGTACACGTAAAACCCCTCTAATCCGGCTGAAACGTCGATATATGCAATAAAAACAGAACTTTTCCCCTTTTCAATATCTTACTCTGTATTTTAACGAGAAACAAATAGTTGATTGCAAATGAAGTATTTAAGGTTAATTTCTAATCAATTATGTGTTTGCATAATTTTTATCGTATATTTAATGAATTAATAACAATAAACTGAAAATTCACAAAAACGTGGAAAAACGGCAAAATATTGCCTAATTCGATTATATTTTGTTAAATCACATAAACGAAAAGGGGATGATAAACGTCAAAATATTGCTAAATTAGATGATTTTTAGTACAAAACAAAATGCAAGAAACTTGCTTAAAAATGCAAAATTTGCAAAATTCGTGATTTGTCGGCCAAATCACATATCGTGAGAAAACATGATGTAATATCGAAATAGTGGTAAAAATGAATATATTTACGTAAAATCACACTAAATGGAAAACGTGAAAAAGTCACTATTTTACCATATATGAGGATTTTACCTTCAAATCACAGAGAGAGGTTTCGTATTAAGAAGATCCAAGAAAAGACATATGACAATGTTGTTTCCAATAAAAAAATATGAAAAATCAATGCGTTTCATTAGAATTAACTAAAATGTTCCTGATGTTCCGTTTATATTACCGATGGAAGATGTACACGTAAAACCGCTCTATTCCGGCTGAAACGTCGATATATGCAATAAAAACCGAACTTCTCCCCTTTTCAATATCTTACTCAGTATTTTAACGAGAAACAAATAGATGATTGAAAATGAAGTATTTAAGGTTATTATCTAATCAATTATGTGTAATCCAATATGTGTAATGATCTAATCAATTATTATCTAATCATTATGTGCACTGAAAAATCAGTGCTTTTTCCATTAGAATTAACTAAAATGTTCCTGATTTTCCGTTTATATTACCGATGGAAGATGTACACGCAAAACCGCTCTAATCCGGGTGAAACCTCGATATATGCAATAAAAACAGAACTTCCTCCCCTTTTCATTATCCTACTCTGTATTTTAACGAGAAAAACAAATAGTTGATTGAAAATGACGTATTTAAGGTTAATTTCTAATCAATTATGTGCTTGTATCATTTTTTAACGTATATTTAATTAATTATTACCAATGAACTGAAAATTCACAAAAACGTGGAAAAACGGCAAAATATTGCCTAATTTGATATATTTTGTTTAAATTACATAGAGGAAAGGGGATGATAAACTCAAAATATGCTAAATTCGATGATTTTTAGTACGAAACAAAATGCAAGAAAACTTGCTTAAAATGCAATATTATGCGAAATTCTGAGATTTGAAGGCCAAATCACATATCGTGATACTACATGAAATAGTATCGAAATATTGGTAAAATGAATATATATACGTAATATCAAACTACATGAAAAACGTGAAAAAAGTCACTATTATACCAATTTTGAGGATTTTAAACTTCGAATCATTAAGCGAGGTTTCGTATTATTTAGATCCAAGAAAAGGACATATGACAATGTTGTTTCCGATACAAATGATAAAAATCAATGTGTTTTCATTAGAGATAACTAAATGTTCCTGAATTTCCGTTTATATTACCGATGGAAGATAGTACACGTAAAACCGTTCTAATCCGGCTGAAACGTCGATATATGCAATAAAAACAGAACTTTTCCTCTTTTCAATATCTTACTCATGTATTTTAACGAGAAACAAATAGATTGATTGCAAATGAAGTATTTAAGGTTAATTATCTAATCAAATATGTGTTTGCATCATTTTTTCCGTATATTTAATGAATTAATAACATTAACTGAAAATTCACAAAAACGTGGAAAAACGGCAAAATATTACCTAATTCGATTATATTTTGTTTATATCACATAAACGAAAAGGGGATGATAAACGTCAAAATATTGCTAAATTAGATGATTTTTAGTACGAATAAAATGCAAGAAAACTTGCTTAAAATGCAATATTATTCGAAATTCTGAGATTTGAAGGCCAAATCACAAATCGTGATACTACATGAAATAGTATGGAAATATTGGTAAAAATTTATATATATACGTAATATCAAACTACATGAAAAACGTGAAAAAAAGTCACTATTATACCATATTTGAGGATTTTAACTTCGAATCACAGAGCGAGGTTTCGTATTATTTAGATCAAAGAAAAGACATATGACAATGTTTGTTTCCAAAACGAATGATAAAAATCAATGCGTTTTCATTAGAATTAACTAAAATGTTCCTGATTTTCCGTTTATAATTCCGATGGAAGATGTTCAGGTAAAACCGCTCCAATCAGGCTGAAACGTCGATACATGCAATAAAAACAGAACTTCTCTCCTTTTCAATATCTTACTCTGTATTTTAACGAGAAACAAATAGTTATTTGCAAATGAAGTATTTAAGGTTAATTTCTAATCAATTATGTGTTTGCATCATTTTAATCGTATATTTATTGAATTAATACCAATAAACTGAAAATTCACAAAAACGTGGAAAAACGGCAAAATATTGCCTAATTCGATGATATTTTGTTTATATCACACTAAAGGAAAAGGGGATGATAAACGTCAAAATATTGCTAAATTCGATGATTTTTAGTACGAAACAAAATGCAAGAAAACTTGCTTAAAATGCAATATTATGCGAAATTCTGAGATTTGAAGGCCAAATCACATATCGTGATACAACATGAAATAGTATCGAAGTATTGGTAAAAATAAACATATTTACGTAATATCAAACTACAAAAAAACGTGAAAAAAGTCACTATTATACCAATTTTGAGGATTTTAACTTCGAATCATATGAGCGAGGTTTCGTATTAAGAAGATCCAAGAAAAGGCATATGACAATGTTGTTTCCAATACAAATGACAAAAATCAATGTGTTTTCATTGGAATTAACTAAATGTTCCTGATTTTCCGTTTATATTACCGATGGAAGATGTACACGTAAAACCGCTCTATTCCGGCTGAAACGTCGAAATATGCAATAAAAACCGAACTTCTCCCCTTTTCAATATCTTACTCAGTATTTTAACGAGAAACAAATAGATGATTGAAAATGAAGTATTTAAGGTTATTATCTAATCAATTATGTGTTTTGCATCATTTTATCGTATATTTAATGAATTAATACCAATAAACTGAAAATTCACAAAAACGTAGAAAAAGGAAAATATTGCCTAATTCGATGATATTTTGTTTAAATCACATAAGGAAAAGGGGATGATAAACGTCATAGTCACTAACTAACGCTATATTCGATGATTTTTAGTACAAAACAAAATGCAAGAAACTTGCTTAAAAATGCAAAATTTGCAAAATTCTGTGATATGACGGCCAAATCACATATCGTGAGAAAATATGATGTAATATCGAAATATTGGTAAAAATGAATATATTTACGTAAAATCACACTAAATGGAAAACCTGAAAAAAGTCACTATTTTACCATATATGAGGATTTTATCTTCAAATCACAGAGCAAGGTTTCGTATTAAGAAGATCCAAGAAAAGACATATGACAATGTGTTTCCAATAAAAAATATGAAAATCAATGCGTTTTCATTAGAATTAACTATAATGTTCCTGATTTTCCGTTTATATTACCGATGGAAGATGTTCACGTAAAACCGCTCTAATCCGGCTGAAACGTCGATATATGCAATAAGAACAGAACTTCTCTCCTTTTCAATATCTTACTCTGTATTCTAACGAGAAACAAATAGTTGATAGCAAATGAAGTATTTAAGGTTATTTCTAATCAATTATGTGTTCGCATCATTTTTATCGTATATTTAATGAATTAATAACAATAAACTGAAAATTCACAAAAACGTGGAAAAACGGCAAAATATTGCCTAATTCGATTATACTTTGTTTAAATCACATAAACGAAAAGGGGATGATAAACGTCAAAATATTGCTAAATTCGATGATTTTTAGTACGAAACAAAATGCAAGAAAACTTGCTTAAAATGCAATATTATGCGAAATTCTGAGATTTGAAGGCCAAATCACAAATCGTGATACTACATGAAATAGTATCGAAATATTGGTAAAAATTAATATATATACGTAATATCAAACTACATGAAAAACGTGAAAAATGTCACTATTTTACCATATTTGAGGATTTTAACTTCAAATCACAGAGCGAGGTTTCGTATTAGGAAGATCCAAGAAAAGACATATGACAATGTTGTTTCCATTACAAATGATAAAAATCAATGCGTTTTCATTAGAATTAACTAAAATGTTCCTGATTTTCCGTTTATATTACCGATGGAAGATGTTCACGTAAAACCGCTCTATATTTAATGAATTAAAATAATGAATTAATCTATATTTAATGAATTAATAACAATAAACTGAAAATTCACAAAAACGTGGAAAAACGGCAAAATATTGCCTAATTCGAATATATTTTGTTTAAATCACATAAACGAAAAGGGGATGATAAACGTCAAAATATTGCTAAATTAGATGATTTTTAGTACGAAACAAAATGCAAGAAAACTTGCTTAAAATGCAATATTATGCGAAATTCTGAGATTTGAAGGCCAAATCACATATCGTGATACTGCATGAAATAGTATCGAAGTATTGGTAAAAATAAACATATTTACGTAATATCAAACTACATGAAAAACGTGAAAAAAGTCACTATTATACCAAATTTGAGGATTTAAACTTCGAATCATTAAGCTAGGTTTCGTATTATTTAGATAAAAGAAAAGAAATATGACAATGCTGTTTCCGATACAAATGATAAAAATCAATGTGTTTTCATTAGAGATAACTAAAATGTTCCTGATTTTCTGTTTATATTACCGATGGAAGAAGTACACGTAAAACCCCTCTAATCCGGCTGAAACGTCGATATATGCAATAAAAACATAACTTTTCCCCTTTTCAATATCTTACTCTGTATTTTAACGAGAAACAAATAGTTGATTGCAAATGAAGTATTTAAGGTTAATTTCTAATCAATTATGTGTTTGCATAATTTGTATCGTATATTTAATGAATTAATAACAATAAACTGGAAATTCACAAAAACGTGGAAAAACGGCAAAATATTGCCTAATTCGATTATATTTTGTTTAAATCACATAAACGAAAAGGGGATGATAAACGTCAAAATATTGCTAAATTAGATGATTTTTAGATACAAAACAAAATGCAAAGAAACTTGATTAAAATGCAAAATTTGCAAAATCTGTGATTTGTCGGCCAAATCACATATCGTGAGAAAACATGATGTAATATCGCAAATAGTGGTAAAAATGAATATATTTACGTAAAATCACACTAAATGGAAAACGTGAAAAAGTCACTATTTTACCATATATGAGGATTTTACCTTCAAATCACAGAGCGAGGTTTCGTATTAAGAAGATCCAAGAAAGACATATGACAATGTTGTTTCCAATAAAAAATATGAAAAATCAATGCGTTTTCATTAGAATTAACTAAAATGTTCCTGATGTTCCGTTTATATTACCGATGGAAGAGTACACGTAAAACCGCTCTATTCCGGCTGAAACGTCGATATATGCAATAAAACCGAACTTCTCCCCTTTTCAATATCTTACTCAGTATTTAACGAGAAACAAATAGATGATTGAAAATGAAGTATTTAAGGTTATTATCTAATCAATTATGTGTAATCCAATATGTGTAATGATCTAATCAATTATTATCTAATCAATTATGTGCACTGAAAATCAGTGCTTTTTCATTAGAATTAACTAAAATGTTCCTGATTTTCCGTTTATATTACCGATGGAAGATGTACACGCAAAACCGCTCTAATCCGGGTGAACCCTCGATATATGCAATAAAAACAGAACTTCTCCCCTTTTCATTATCCTACTCTGTATTTTAACGAGAAACAAATAGTTGATTGAAAATGACGTATTTAAGGTTAATTTCTAATCAATTATGTGCTTGTATCATTTTTAACGTATATTTAATTAATTATTACCAATGAACTGAAATTCACAAAAACGTGGAAAAAACGGCAAAATATTGCCTAATTTGATTATATTTTGTTTAAATTACATAGAGGAAAAAGGGGATGATAAACGTCAAAATATTGCTAAATTCGATGATTTTTAGTACGAAACAAAATGCAAGAAAACTTGCTTAAAATGCAATATTATGCGAAATTCTGAGATTTGAAGGCCAAATCACATATCGTGATACTACATGAAATAGTATCGAAATATTGGTAAAATGAATATATATACGTAAAATCAAACTACATGAAAAACGTGAAAAAAGTCACTATTATACCAAATTTGAGGATTTAACTTCGAATCATTAAGCGAGGTTTCGTATTATTTAGATCAAAGAAAAGACATATGACAATGTTGTTTCCGATACAAATGATAAAAATCAATTGTGTTTTCATTAGAGATAACTAAAATGTTCCTGAATTTTCCGTTTATATTACCGATGGAAGAAGTACACGTAAAACCGTTCTAATCCGGCTGAAACGTCGATATATGCAATAAAAACAGAACTTTTCCTCTTTTCAATATCTTACTCTGTATTTTAACGAGAAACAAATAGTTGATTGCAAATGAAGTATTTAAGGTTAATTTCTAATCAAATATGTGTTTGCATCATTTTTTCCATATATTTAATGAATTAATAACATTAAACTGAAAATTCACAAAAACGTGGAAAAACGGCAAAATATTACCTAATTCGATTATATTTTGTTTATATCACATAAACGAAAAGGGGATGATAAACGTCAAAATATTGCTAAATTAGATGATTTTTAGTACGAATAAAATGCAAGAAAACTTGCTTAAAATGCAATATTATTCGAAATTCTGAGATTTGAAGGCCAAATCACAAATCGTGATACTACATGAAATAGTATGGAAATATTGGTAAAAATTTATATATATACGTAATATCAAACTACATGAAAAACGTGAAAAAAGTCACTATTATACCATATTTGAGGATTTTAACTTCGAATCACAGAGCGAGGTTTCGTATTATTTAGATCAAAGAAAAGACATATGACAATGTTGTTTCCAAAACGAATGATAAAAATCAATGCGTTTTCATTAGAATTAACTAAAATGTTCCTGATTTTCCGTTTATAATTCCGATGGAAGATGTTCAGGTAAACCGCTCCAATCAGGCTGAAACGTCGATACATGCAATAAAAACAGAACTTCTCTCCTTTTCAATATCTTACTCTGTATTTTAACGAGAAACAAATAGTTATTTGCAAATGAAGTATTTAAGGTTAATTCTAATCAATTATGTGTTTGCATCATTTTAATCGTATATTTATTGAATTAATACCAATAAACTGAAAATTCACAAAAACGTGGAAAAACGGCAAAATATTGCCTAATTCGATGATATTTTGTTTATATCACACAAAGGAAAAGGGGATGATAAACGTCAAAATATTGCTAAATTCGATGATTTTTAGTACGAAACAAAATGCAAGAAAACTTGCTTAAAATGCAATATTATGCGAAATTCTGAGATTTGAAGGCCAAATCACATATCGTGATACAACATGAAATAGTATCGAAGTATTGGTAAAAATAAACATATTTACGTAATATCAAACTACAAAAAAACGTGAAAAAAGTCACTATTATACCAATTTTGAGGATTTTAACTTCGAATCATTGAGCGAGGTTTCGTATTAAGAAGATCCAAGAAAAGGCATATGACAATGTTGTTTCCAATACAAATGACAAAAATCAATGTGTTTTCATTGGAATTAACTAAATGTTCCTAATTTTCCGTTTATATTACCGATGGAAGATGTACACGTAAAACCGCTCTATTCCGGCTGAAACGTCGAATATATGCAATAAAAACCGAACTTCTCCCCTTTTCAATATCTTACTCAGTATTTTAACGAGAAACAAATGGATGATTGAAAATGAAGTATTTAAGGTTATTATCTAATCAAGTATGTGTTTGCATCATTTTTATCGTATATTTAATGAATTAATACCAATAAACTGAAAATTCACAAAAACGCAGAAAAAGGCAAGATATTGCCTAATTCGATGATATTTTGTTTAAATCACATAAAGGAAAAGGGGATGATAAACGTCATAGTCACTAACTAACGCTAAATTCGATGATTTTTAGTACAAAACAAAATGCAAGAAACTTGCTTAAAAATGCATAATTTGCAAAATTCTGTGATATGACGGCCAAATCACATATCGTGAGAAAACATGATGTAATATCGAAATATTGATAAAAATGAATATATTTACGTAAAATCACACTAGAAGGAAAACGTGAAAAAAGTCACTATTTTACCATATTTGAGGATTTTATCTTCAAATCACAGAGCGAGGTTTCGTATTAAGAAGATCCAAGAAAAGACATATGACAATGTTGTTTCCAATAAAAAATTATGAAAATCAATGCGTTTTCATTAGAATTAACAAAAATGTTCCTGATTTTCCGTTTATATTACCGATGGAAGATGTTCACGTAAAACCGCTCTAATCCGGCTGAAACGTCGATATATGCAATAAGAACAGAACTTCTCTCCTTTTCAATATCTTACTCTGTATTTTAACGAGAAACAAATAGTTGATAGCAAATGAAGTATTTAAGGTTATTTCTAATCAATTATGTGTTTGCATCATTTTTATCGTATATTTAATGAATTTATAACAATAAACTGAAAATTCACAAAAACGTGGAAAAACGGCAAAATATTGCCTAATTCGATTATACTTTGTTTAAATCACATAAACGAAAAGGGGATGATAAAGTCAAAATATTGCTAAATTCGATGATTTTTAGTACGAAACAAAATGCAAGAAAACTTGCTTAAAATGCAATATTATGCGAAATTCTGAGATTTGAAGGCCAAATCACAAATCGTGATACTACATGAAATAGTTTCGAAATATTGGTAAAAATTAATATATATACGTAATATCAAACTACATGAAAAACGTGAAAAAAATCATTATTATACCATATTTGAGGATTTTAACTTCAAATCACAGAGCGAGGTTTCGTATTAAGAAGATTCAAGAAAAGACATATGACAATGTTGTTTCCATTACAAATGATAAAAATCAATGCGTTTTCATTAGAATTAACTAAAATGTTCCTGATTTTCCGTTTATATTACCGATGGAAGATGTTCACGTAAAACCGCTCTAATCTGGCTGAAACGTCGATATATGTAATAAGAACAGAACTTCTCTCCTTTTCAATATTTACTCTGTATTTTAACGAGAAACAAATAGTTGTTTGCAAATGAAGTATTTAAGGTTAATTTCTAATCAATTATGTGTTTGCATCATTTTAATCGTATATTTATTGAATTAATACCAATAAACTGAAAATTCACAAAAACGTGGAAAAACGGCAAAATATTGCCTAACTCGATGATATTTTGTTTATATCACATAAAGGAAAAGGGGATGATAAACGTCAAAATATTGCTAAATCGATGATTTTTAGTACGAAACAAAATGCAAGAAAACTTGCTTAAAATGCAATATTATGCGAAATTCTGAGATTTGAAGGCCAAATCACATATCGTGATACTACATGAAATAGTATCGAAGTATTGGTAAAAATAAACATATTTACGTAACATCAAACTACATGAAAAACGTGAAAAAAGTCACTATTATACCAAATATGAGGATTTTAACTTCGAATCATTGAGCGAGGTTTAGTATTAAGAAGATCTAAGAAAAGGCATATGACAATGTTGTTTCCAATACAAATGACAAAAATCAATGTTTTTTCATTGGAATTAACTAAATGTTCCTGATTTTCCGTTTATATTACCGATGGAAGATGTACACGTAAAACCGCTCTATTCCGGCTGAAACGTCGATATATGCAATAAAAACCGAACTTCTCCCCTTTTCAATATCTTACTCAGTATTTTAACGAGAAACAAATAGATGATTGAAAATTAAGTATTTAAGGTTATTATATAATCAATTATGTGTTTGCATCATTTTTATCGTATATTTAATGAATTAATACCAATAAACTGAAAATTCACAAAAACATAGAAAAAGGCAAAATATTGCCTAATTCGATGATATTTTGTTTAAATCACATAAAGGAAAAGGGGATGATAAACGTCATAGTCACTAACTAACGCTAAATTCGATGATTTTTAGTACAAAACAAAATGCAAGAAACTTGCTTAAAAATGCAAAATTTGCAAAATTCTGTGATATGACGGCCAAATCACATATCGTGAGAAAACATGATGTAATATCGAAATATTGATAAAAATGAATATATTTACGTAAAATCACACTACATAGAAAACGTGAAAAAAGTCACTATTTTACCATATATGAGGATTTTATCTTCAAATCACAGAGCGAGGTTTCGTATTAAGAAGATCCAAGAAAAGACATATGACAATGTTGTTTCCAATAAAAAATATGAAAATCAATGCGTTTTCTTAGAATTAACTAAAATGTTCCTGATTTTCCGTTTATATTACCGATGGAAGATGTTCACGTAAAACCGCTCTAATCCGGCTGAAACGTCGATATATGCAATAAGAACAGAACTTCTCTCCTTTTTAATATCTTACTCTGTATTTTAACGAGAAAAAATAGTTGATAGCAAATGAAGTATTTAAGGTTAATTTCTAATCAATTATGTGTTTGCATCATTTTTATCGTATATTTAATGAATTAATAACAATAAACTGAAAATTCACAAAAACGTGGAAAAACGGCAAAATATTGCCTAATTCGATTATACTTTGTTTAAATCACATAAACGAAAAGGGGATGATAAACGTCAAAATATTGCTAAATTCGATGATTTTTAGTACGAAACAAAATGCAAGAAAACTTGCTTAAAATGCAATATTATGCGAAATTCTGAGATTTGAAGGCCAAATCACAAATCGTGATACTACATGAAATAGTTTCGAAATATTGGTAAAAATTAATATATATACGTAATATCAAACTACATGAAAAACGTGAAAAAAGTCACTATTATACCATTTTTGAGGATTTTAACTTCAAATCACAGAGCGAGGTTTCGTATTAAGAATATTCAAGAAAAGACATATGACAATGTTGTTTCCATTACAAATGATAAAAATCAATGCGTTTTCATTAGAATTAACTAAAATGTTCCTGATTTTCCGTTTATATTACCGATGGAAGATGTTCACGTAAAACCGCTCTAATCTGGCTGAAACGTCGATATATGTAATAAGAACAGAACTTCTCTCCATTTCAATATCTTACTCTGTATTTTAACGAGAAACAAATAGTTGTTTGCAAATGAAGTATTTAAGGTTAATTTCTAATCAATTATGTGTTTGCATCATTTTAATCGTATATTTATTGAATTAATACCAATAAACTGAAAATTCACTAAAACGTGGAAAAACGGCAAAATATTGCCTAACTCGATGATATTTTGTTTATATCACATAAAGGAAAAGGGGATGATAAACGTCAAAATATTGCTAAATTCGATGATTTTTAGTACGAAACAAAATGCAAGAAAACTTGCTTAAAATGCAATATTATGCGAAATTCTGAGATTTGAAGGCCAAATCACATATCGTGATACTACATGAAATAGTATCGAAGTATTGGTAAAAATAAACATTTACGTAACATCAAACTACATGAAAAACGTGAAAAAAGTCACTATTATACCAAATTTGAGGATTTTAACTTCGAATCATTGAGCGAGGTTTCGTATTAAGAAGATTCAAGAAAAGACATATGACAATGTTGTTTCCATTACAAATGATAAAAATCAATGCGTTTTCATTAGAATTAACTAAAATGTTCCTGATTTTTTTCCGTTTATATTACCGATGGAAGATGTTCACGTAAAACCGCTCTAATCTGGCTGAAACGTCGATATATGTAATAAGAACAGAACTTCTCCCCTTTTTATTATCTTACTCTGTATTTTAACGACAAACAAATAGTTGATTGAAAATGACGTATTTAAGGTTAATTTCTAATCAATTATGTGTTTGTATCATTTTTATCGTATTTTTAATTAATTACCAATAAACTGAAAATTCACAAAAACGTGGAAAAACGGCAAAATATTGCCTAATTCGATGATATTTTTTTTAAATCACATAGAGGAAAAGGGAATGATAAACGTCAAAATATTGCTAAATTCGATGATTTTTAGTACGAAACAAAATGCAAGAAAACTTGCTTAAAATGCAATATTATGCGAAATTCTGAGATTTGAAGGCCAAATCACATATCGTGATACTACATGAAATAGTATCGAAATATTGGTAAAAATGAATATATATACGTAAAATCAAACTACATGAAAAACGTGAAAAAGTCACTATTATACCAAATTTGAGGATTTAAACTTCGAATCATTAGGCGAGGTTTCGTATTATTTAGATCAAAGAAAAGACATATGACAATGTTGTTTCCGATACAAATGATAAAAATCAATGTGTTTTCATTAGAGATAACTAAAATGTTCCTGATTTTCCGTTTATATTACCGATGGAAGATATTCACGTAAAACCGCTCTAATCCGGCTGAAACGTCGATATATGCAATAAGAACAGAACTTCTCTCCTTTTTAATATCTTACTCTGTATTTTAACGAGAAACAAATAGTTGATAGCAAATGAAGTATTTAAGGTTAATTTCTAACCAATTATGTGTTTGCATCATTTTTATCGTATATTTAATGAATTAATAACAATAAACTGAAAATTCACAAAACGTGGAAAAACGGCAAAATATTGCCTAATTCGATTATACTTTGTTTAAATCACATAAACGAAAAGGGGATGATAAACGTCAAAATATTGCTAAATTCGAAGATTTTTAGTACGAAACAAAATGCAAGAAAACTTGCTTAAAATGCAATATTATGCGAAATTCTGAGATTTGAAGGCCAAATCACAAATCGTGATACTACATGAAATAGTTTCGAAATATTGGTAAAAATTAATATATATACGTAATATCAAACTACATGAAAAACGTGAAAAAAGTCACTATTATACCATATTTGAGGATTTTAACTTCAAATCACAGAGCGAGGTTTCGTATTAAGAAGATTCAAGAAAAGACATATGACAATGTTGTTTCCATTACAAATGATAAAAATCAATGCGTTTTCATTAGAATTAACTAAAATGTTCCTGATTTTCCGTTTATATTACCGATGGAAGATGTTCACGTAAAACCGCTCTAATCTGGCTGAAACGTCGATATATGTAATAAGAACAGAACTTTTCTCCTTTTCAATATTTTACTCTGTATTTTAACGAGAAACAAATAGTTGTTTGCAAATGAAGTATTTAAGGTTAATTTCTAATCAATTATGTGTTTGCATCATTTTAATCGTATATTTATTGAATTAATACCAATAAACTGAAAATTCACAAAAACGTGGAAAAACGGCAAAATATTGCCTAACTCGATGATATTTTGTTTATATCACATAAAGGAAAAGGGGATGATAAACGTCAAAATATTGCTAAATTCGATGATTTTTAGTACGAAACAAAATGCAAGAAAACTTGCTTAAAATGCAATATTATGCGAAATTCTGAGATTTGAAGGCCAAATCACATATCGTGATGCTACATGAAATAGTATCGAAGTATTGGTAAAAATAAACATATTTACGTAACATCAAACTACATGAAAAACGTGAAAAAAGTCACTATTATACCAAATATGGGGATTTTAACTTCGAATCATTGAGCGAGGTTTTGTATTAAGAAGATCCAAGAAAAGGCATATGACAATGTTGTTTCCAATACAAATGACAAAAATCAATGTTTTTTCATTGGAATTAACTAAATGTTCCTGATTTTCCGTTTATATTACCGATGGAAGATGTACACGTAAAACCGCTCTATTCCGGCTGAAACGTCGATATATGCAATAAAAACCGAACTTCTCCCCTTTTCAATATCTTACTCAGTATTTTAACGAGAAACAAATAGATGATTGAAAATGAAGTATTTAAGGTTATTATCTAATCAATTATGTGTTTGCATCATTTTTATCGTATATTTAATGAATTAATACCAATAAACTGAAAATTCACAATAACGTAGAAAAAGGCAAAATATTGCCTAATTCGATGATATTTTGTTTAAATCACATAAAGTTTAAAGAATCATTTTTATACCGATAATATGCCAGTTACTGAAAGCGGCGATGGATCACAATTTGCCCAAACCCTCCCAGCAGTATTCAAAATATTTAAAACATCCCAAATTCGAAGCATGAGCCATATTTTGGTGCCAAATTTTGGCTCTCTGCACGTATTTACAGTTAAAATTACGAATTTTACACCGAAAAAATGCCAATTACTGAAAGCGGGGATGGGTCACCTTTTGCCCAAACCCACCCTGCAGTTTTCAAAATATCCCAAACATCTCAAATTCGACGCTTGAGCCATATTTTGGAGCCAAATTCGGCCTCTCTTCACGTATTCGCAGTTTGAAATTACGACTTTCTATACCAAAAATATTCCAATTCCTGAGAGTACCGATGGGTCATCTATTTCCCCAAACCCCCCTGCAGATTTCAAAATATCCCAGACATCCTAAATTCGATCCTTGAGCCATATTTCGGAGCCAAACTCTGGCTTTCTGCAAGTATTCGCAGTTTGAAATTACGACTTTTTATACCTAAAATATGCTAAATATTGAAAGGAGCGATGGGTCACATTTTGCCCAAACTCCCACTGCAGGTTTTAAAATATCCCAAACATCCCAAAATCGACCGGTGAGCCATATTTTAGCCATACGGTCAGATAGCAAATACTCGCTATCTGACCGTATTCGCAGTTTGAAATTTCGACGTTTTAAACCGAAAATATGCCAATTACTGAAAGCGGCGATGGATCATATTTTGCCCAAACTCTCCCTGTAGTTTTCAAAATATCCCAAACATCCCAAATTCCACGCTTGAGCAACATTTTGGAGCCAAATTTTCGCTCTCTGCACTTTTTCGCAGTTTGAAATTACGACTTTTTATACCGAAAATATGCCAATTATTTAGAGCAGCGATGGGTCACATTTTGCCCAAACCCCCCTGCAGTTTTCAAAAATCCCAAACATCCCAAATTTGACGCTTAAGCCATATTTAGGAGCCAAACTCTGGCTCTCTGCAAGTATTTGCCGTTTGAAATTACGAATTTTATACTGAAAATACGCCAATTACTGTGAGCGGCGATGGGTCACATTTTGCCCAAACCCTCCCTGCAGTTTTCAAAATAGCCCAAACATCCCAAATTAGACCCTTGAACCATATTTTAAAGCCAAATTCTAGCTTACTTCACGTACTCGCAGTTTGATATTACGACTTTTCATACCGAAAATATGCCAATTACTGAGAGCGGCGATGTTTCACATTTTGCCCAAAACCCCCTGCAGTTTTCAAAATATTCCTAACATCCCTAATTCGACCCTTGAGCCATATTTTGAAGCCTAATTCTGGTTCTCTGCACGTATTCGCAGTTTGAAATTACGACTTTTTAAACCGAAAATATGCCATTTACTGGCATATTACTGAGAGCGGCGATGGGTCACATTTTGCCCAAACCCTCCTGCACTTTTCAAAATATCCCAAACATCCCAAATTCGACCCTTGAGCCATATTTTGGAGCCAAATTCTGGCTCTCTGCACCTATTCGCAGTTTGAAATTACGACTTTTTATACCAAAAATATGCCAATTACTGCAAGCTACGATTTGCCACATTTTGCCCAAACCCCCCTAAAGTTTTCAAAATATCCCAAACATCCCAAATTAGACGATTGAGCCATATTTTGGAGCCAAATTCTGGGTCTCTGCACGTATTCGCAGTTTGAAATTACGACTTTTTATATCGAAAATATGCCAATTACTGAATGCGGCCATGGAGACCCGGTCGGCCGAGCGGACAGCTCGCGAAACTTTTGATCCTGTGGTCCTGGGTTCGATCCCAGGCGCCGGCGAGAAACAATAGGCAGAGTTTTTTTCACCCTATGCCCCTGTTCCCTAACAGTAAAATAGGTACCTGGGTGGTAGTCAGCTGTCACAGGCTGATTCCTGGGGGTGGAGGCCAGGTCGAGGACCGGGCCGCGAAGACACTAAAAAGCCCCGAAATCATCTCAAGATGGGTCACATTTTGCCCAATCCCCCCTGCAGTTTTCAAAATATCCCAAACACCTCAAATTCGACGCTTGAGCCATATTTTGGAGCAAAATTCTGGCTCTCTGAACGTATTCGCAGTTTGAAATTACGACTTTTTATTCCGAAAATATGCCAATTACTGAGAGCGGCGATGGGTCACATTTTGCCCAAACCCCTCCCCCCCAGCAGTTTTCAAAATATCCAAAACATCCCAAATTTGACGATTGAGCCATATTTTGAAGCCAAATTCTTGCTCTCTGCACGTATTCGCTGTTTGAAATTACGAATTTTTATACCTAAAATATGCAATTACTGAGAGCACCGATGGGTCACATTTTGCCCAATCCCCCCCTGCAGTTTTCAAAATATCCAAAACATCCTACATTCTACGCTTGAACCATATTTTGGATCCAAATTCTAGCTCTTTACACATATTCGCAGTTTGAAATTAAGAATTTTTTATACCGAAAATATGCCAATTTCTGAGAGGCGCGATGGGTCACATTTTGCCCAAACCCCCCCTGCAGTTTTCAAAATATTCCAAATTCGACGCTTGAGCCATATTTTGGAGCCAAATTCTGACTCTATGCACGTATTCGCAGTTTGAAAAAACGACTTTTTAAACCGAAAATATGGCAATTACGGAGAGCGGTGATGGGTCACATTTAGCCCAAACCCCCCTGCAGTTTTTAAAATTTCCGAAACATCCCAAATTCGACCCCTTGAGTCATATTTTGGAGCCAAATTCTGGCTCTCTGCACGTATTCGCAGTTTAAAATTACGACTTTTTATCCCGATAATATGCCAGTTAATGAAAGCGGCGATGGATCACATTTTGCCCAAACCCTCCCAGCAGTATTTAAAATATTCCAAAGATCCAAAATTCGAAGCTTGAGCCATATCATGGAGCCAAATTCTGTCTTTCTGCACGTATTCACAGTTAAAATTACGAATTTTACACCGAAAATATGCCAATTACTGAGAGCGGCGATGTTTCACATTTTGCCCAAAACCCTCTGCAGTTTTCAAAATATTCCAAACATCCCTAATTCGACCCTTGAGCCATATTTTGAAGCCAAATTTTGGCTCTCTGCACATATTCGCAGTTTGAAATTACGACTTTTTATTCCGAAAATATTCCAATTACTGAGAGTGGCGATGGGTCACATTTTGCCCCAACCCCTCCCCCAGCAGTTTTCAAAATATCCAAAACATCCCAAATTTGAGGATTGAGCCATATTTTGGAGCCAAATTCTTTCTCTCTGCACGTATTCGCTGTTTGAAATTACGAATTTTTATACCGAAAATATGCAATTACTGAGAGCGCCGATGGGTCACATTTAGCCCAAACTCCCCCAGCAGTTTTCAAAATATCCAAAACCTCCAAAATTCGACGCTTGAACCATATTTTGGATCCAAATTCTAGCTCTCTACACATATTCGCAGTTTGAAATTAAGAATTTTTTATACAGAAAATATGCCAATTTCTGAGAGGCGCGATGGGTCACATTTTGCCCCTCCCCCCTGCAGTTTTCAAAATATTCCACATTCGACGCTTGAGCCATATTTAGGAGCCAAATTCTGGCTCTCTGAACGTATTCGCAGCTTTAAATTACGACTTTTTATACCGAAAATATGCCAATTTTTGATACCTGCGATATGTCACATTTTGCACAAACTCCCACTGCAGTTTTTAAACTATCTTAAACATTCCAAAATCGACCGTTGAGCCATATTTTGGAGCCAAATACTCGCTCTCTGACCGTATTCGCAGTTTGAAATTTCGAATTTTAAACCAAAAATATGCCAATTACTGAAAGCGGCGATGGATCATATTTTGTCCAAAGTCTCCCTGCAGTTTTCAAAATATCCCAAACATCCCAAATTCGACGCTTGAGCAACATTTTGGGGCCAAATTCTCGCTCTCTGCCCTTTTTCGCAGTTTGAAATTACGACTTTTTATACCGAAAATATGCAAATTTTTGAGAGCATCGATGGGTCACATTTTGCCCAAACAGCCCCTGCAGTTTTCAAAATATTCCAAACATCGTAAATTCGAAGCTTGAGCCATATTTTGGAGCCAAATTCTGGCTCTATGCACGTATTCGCAGTTTGAAAAAACGACTTTTTACACAGAAAATATGGCAATTACTTATAGCGGCGGTGGGTCACATTTAGCCCAAACCTCCAGTGCAGTTTTCAAAATATCCCAAACATCCCAAATTCGACCCCTTGAGTCATATTTTGGAGCCAAATTCTGGCTCTCTGCACGTATTCGCAGTTTAAAATTACGACTTTTTATACCGATAATATGCCAGTTAATGAAAGCGGCGATGGATCACATTTTGCCCAAACCCTCCCAGCAGTATTCAAAATATTCCAAAGATCCCAAATTCGAAGCTTGAGCCATATCATGGAGCCAAATTCTGGCTCTTTGCATGTATTCGCAGTTAAAATTACGAATTTTACACCAAAAATATGCCAATTACTAAGAGCAGCGATGGGTCACACTTTGCCCAAGCCCACCCGGCAGTTTTCAAAATATCCCAAACATCCCAAATTCGACGCTTGAGCCATATTTTGGAGCCAAATTCTGCCTCTCTGCACGTATTCGCAGTTTGAAATTACGACTTTTTATACCGAAAATATTCCAATTCCTGAGAGAAGCGATGGGCCATCTTTTTCCCCAAACCCCCTCTGCAGTTTTTAAAATATCCCAGACATCCTAAATTCGATCCTTGAGCCATATTTTGAGCCAAACTCTGGCTCTCTGCAAGCATTCGCAGTTTGAAATTACGACTTTTTATACCGAAAATATGCCAATTATTTAGAGCAGCGATGGGTCACATTTTGCCCAAACCCCCCCTGCAGTTTTAAAAAATCCCAAACATCCCAAATTTGACGCTTAAGCCATATTTAGGAGCCAAACTCTGGCTTTCTGCAAGTATTTGCCGTTTGAAATTACGAATTTTATACCGAAAATACGCCAATTACTGTGAGCAGCGATGGGGCACATTTTGCCCAAAACCCCCTGCAGTTTTCAAAATATTCCTAACATCCCTAATTCGACCCTTGAGCCATATTTTGAAGCTAAATTCTGGTTCTATGCACGTATTCGCAGTTTGAAATTACGACTTTTTAAACCGAAAATATGCCATTTACTGAGAGCGGCGATGGGTCACATTTTGCCCAAACCCTCCTGCAGTTTTCAAAATATCCCAAACATCCCAAATTCGACCCTTGAGCCATATTTTGGAGCCAAATTCTGACTCTCTGCACGTATTCGCAGTTTGAAATTATGACTTTTTAAACCGAAAATATGCCAATTACTGAGATCGGCCATGGGTCACAATTTGGCCGAACCCACTGCAGTTTTCAAAATATCCCAAACATCCCAAATTCGACCCTTTAGCCGTATTTTGGAGCCAAATTCTAGCTCTCTGCACGTATTCGCAGTTTGAAATTACGACTTTTTATACCAAAAATATGCCAATTACTGCAAGCTACGATTTGTCACATTTTGCCCAAACCCCCCTAAAGTTTTCCAAATATCCCAAATTAGACGATTGAGCCATATTTTGGAGCCAAATTCTGGGTCTCTGCACGTATTCGCAGTTTGAAATTACGACTTTTTATATCGAAAATATGCCAATTACTGAATGCGGCCATGGAGACCCGGTCGGCCGAGCGGACAGCTCGCGGGACTTTTGATCCTGTGGTCCAGGGTTCGATCACAGGCGCCGGCGAGAAAAAATGGGCAGAGTTTTTTTCACCCTATGCACCTGTTCCCTAACAGTAAAATAGGTACCTGAGTGTTAGTCAGCTGTCACAGGCTGCTTCCTGGGGGTGGAGGCCAGGTCGAGGACCGGGCCGCGAAGACACTAAAAAGCCCCGAAATCATCTCAAGATAATCTCAAGATGGGTCACATTTTGCCCAAACCCCCCTGCAGTTTTCAAAATATCCCAAACACCTCAAATTCGACCCTTGAGCCATATTTTGGAGCAAAATTCTGGCTCTTTGAACGTATTCGCAGTTTGAAATTACGACTTTTTATTCCGAAAATATGCCAATTACTGAGAGCGGCGATGGGTCACATTTTGCCCAAACCCCTCCCCCCCCAACCCGTTCTCACACAAGACAGCACATATATGACTTAATGCTTAAAGTCAATATGTTGAATATGAATTAGTAAATATGTGATATATTCCCAGTTACTTTTTTTACCAAGGCCCAAACTCTTCCTCATGTACCAATTTACGTGTCACAGTACCCGTCCGTCAACATAGATAGCAGAATATTCGTGATTGGTTCAATTATAAGGAAAATTGTAGTTTTCAGGTCCCACATGGGTTGTGAAATTTACCTACTGTTGTCCATGCTCTTATAATATTACAGATCAGCTATATCCTATTGAAGGCTCGTAGTTTTGTTTTGAGAAATATTAGTTGTTTTTAGTAAATTATAATAAGCACTATAAATTATTACATAGAATAACAGTGCTTCACCAATCAATATTATATACCATAGTTTGGCTTTAAAAATCTTTAAAGAATGTTTTGTAGGAACGCTAACAGAAAACGATGTTACATTTGAATGTCTATGGGGTAAACTACTGCAAACAGGACGGTATTGTGTCTACTATACCAACTATAGCTAGGATGGGTATATTGTCACCTACCGCCTGTTAGGTGGGAAAGGGGTCCAATACCACCCACAGGATGGGTATGAGGGTCACATCCACCCACAGGATGAGTATGGGGATCACATCCACCCACAGGAAGGGTATGGAGTCCAATACCAATACCACCCACAGGATGAGTATGGCGTCCACTACAACCCACAGGATGGGTATGGGGCTCCAACCACCCATAGAATGGGTATGGGGCTCCAACCACAAATAAAATGGGTATAGGGTCCAATAACACCCACTGGATGTGTATTGCGTCCATTGCCGCGCGTCGAGCTCGAAAACCGCAGCATTCATCTCAGAACCATGCCTATTTCACACAGATTCCTTAATAAACGTAAGAGTTTTATATGTCACAAGAAAGATAGAAATATAAGCTTCATTCTAAATACCTTACCATGGGCATATTTAAATTTAAAGCGAAGATACGTGTACTTTTATAATAGCCGAGCTTTAACCCCGGACAGATTGATCGACCGAGCAACTCTCTCTCAGAACAATGTTTATTTCACGTGAATTCGTTAATAAACATATATGTTTTATATGTCTCAAGAAAGGCAGACATATAAGCTTCACTTTAAACACTTTACCATAGACATTTTAAAGTTCTAATGAAGATACATGTATTTTAAAAATTACGGAGCTCCCACCCCGTACAGACTGAACGACAGAGCAACTCTCTCTCAGATCAATGTTTATTTCACGTAAATTCGTTAATAAACACAAATGTTTTATATGTCTTAAGCAAGATAGAAATAAGAGCTTCATTTTCAATACATTACAATAGACATATTTATAGCTCAAGTGAAGATACATATGTTTTTATAGTAGCGCTCAGTAGCTTGTCGGGCATGGAGTGCAGACGCCTACGCACTTGCCGATATATTGTATAATTATCAAAGATACGCTAATAAAGCCTAAAATCTTATATGCCTCCAGAAAGACCGAGATATGAACATTATTATGATTTCACCAAATGAAATATATCATGTTCGAGAACAAAGATATATCAATTTTAAATTAAGTTTCGACTTGCTCGGGCGAGAGAGAGGGAGCGACTCTCGCCCCATCTATTGGAGATTCTGTCCACTAAAGACCCAAAGCTACTCAAACCCTCCTAGCATTATTTAAGTAATGAAGTAATATGGTATATTTACTATAATGTGGGTGCTGAATGCAGAACATGAGAAAACATATATTTACTCCAAACTAATATAATTTCATTATGAAATAAGTAAATAAGTAGCATCAAAGGAAGTCGACGGTCCAAGCGTCAATGTTGTGGAACGACTTATCCAAGATATATCGTTGTTTGGAAAGTGTTTGTTGGCATATCCAGTTGTCGCACTTCTCTGCACAAATTATCACAAATTTAAATTATAATGTTAACAAGTAGAATACGTATTTTTAATAAAATCTAACATAGCTAGCCAGAAAACATTTAACATTTATTAAAAAAATATATGTTTGGAAGTTAAATCGACTTCATAGGACAATAGTGTTGTTATATATACTCGTTATTCGTTGACATGCGTTCGCTACTTAAACTACCATGTACTGTACTTATGTGAAATCTCCCATGTCTCTTCGCTCATCTCACCGAACCCTACAGGCTCTGTGATATATTGCTTAATTAATTGAGATTCACAAATAAAGCTTATAATTGTATATGTTATCAAAAAGGCAGAGCTTATTTTAGTTCATTTATTATGCACCCCATACCCATCCTATGGGCGATAGTGGAGTGTTACAGAGGCGCATAATGGGCTCAGGGACTGAGCCCCACAATTCATATAGCCAAGGAAGTTATAATCTTGATAAGCTAGTTACAAAAGTCAATGCACATTGTCACATCAACAATGGGCTCGAGACCGACCACAAGTACAGTTTATAATTTAAGCAACTGACATATATGGAGGGCTAGTGTCACAATTGATTTGTTTATCCTACACATAACCCCCTCTCCCCCATCCAATGGGCAGCGGTGGATAGGTTACAATCAAGTCGTTTTTGCGTTTTATTCAGAGATTAGATCTTATTGGGTGAGGAAAGATATTCATATTTTAAAGAAGGCTTCTTGGCTGATGCTCTCCATTGATGGAAAATATACAACCTTTTGAAAATCAATGTTAGTTTGATCTAGATATTGTAATTAACGAAAGTATTTATGTCATCTGAAAGGTAGAAATATAGGCTACATCTAAAATCCTTTGTCATAAATATAACTGAAGTGAAAACGAAGATATATGCGTTTTGATAGTTACTTGATGGCTAGCTCTGAGAGTGTGAAGCCCTGCACACCAGCCAATAAATTGTATAATTAGTTTCCATATATTTTAATTAATCTTAAAAATCTATATGTCAGAAGAAAGGAAGATGTAGCCGTTAATGTGACAACATTTAAAAATATATATATCTTAAGTTAAATAAATAATATCACCTTATCGCCGGTGTCCGGACACATAAAAATTACCTAGGTATCAGTATCCAGCCAGGCGGGGATCACAGGCTGCACAATACTGATAAATTATGTAATGCACTACTTGTGGTCCATCTCGAACCCATTTATGATGTGACGACTTATAGTGAATTTTGTAACTAGCTCATCAAGATTGTAACTTGCTTAGCTAAATGATTGTGGGGTTCGGTCCATTCATTTTCTTTCTTTATTATGCACCCATAATACACATCCCGTGGGCGGTGGTGTAAAGGATTACAGAGGCACATAATCGGTTCAGGAACTGAACCCTCTAGTTCGTTTAGCTAAGCAAATAACAATCTTTTGACGCTAGTTACAAAATTATTAATGTACACATACTTATGCATACATGTACATATTCATACGTATACATATATACATACACATACATATTTAATCACCACCACAAATACACACATCAGTAATCTTTTGTGTCACAAGTGATTCAACAAGAGGCTCACAACAGTCACTATACAAGGCACTTTACATTTATGAGGAGTCGCACAGTTACTATTGCTGCACACCCACCCA
>NC_091152.1:2262769-2284744 GCF_040958095.1 Procambarus clarkii
AAGAAAAACATAAATATCTAGAACTTAATACTAATTGAGCATAAAGAATAAAAAGTGTTGAGAACAAATACAAATAAAGATAAAAAAAGGGGGAACATGACTGAAAAAGCAGCACAAATACAATAGGTTGACAAACAGTGTTGATTAAAAAAAAAAAAAAAAAGAAAATAACAGACATGGGTTGACAATAGAGGAGTGAGGTAGATTACAGGGAATTTATTAGGTAGTGTTTAGTTTTTATCTTAAACTGGTTGAGAGAGGTACAGTCTTTAACATGGTTGGGAAGGTCATTCCACATTCTGGGCCCCTTGATTTGCAGAGCATTTCTAGTTTGATTAAGACGTACTCTAGGAATATCAAAACTGTATTTATTTCTGGTGTGGTGCTCATGGGTTCTGTTACAACCTTCTATGAAGCTTTTAAGATCAGGATTGGCATTATAGTTTAGCGTTTTATATATGTATAATACACATGAGAGAATGTGCAGTGACTTAATATCTAACATATTCAGAGATTTGAGTAGGGGTACCGAGTGATGTCTGGGGCCAGAGTTGGATATTGTTCTAATAGCAGCTTTGTGTTGGGTAATTAGAGGACGTAAGTGATTTTGGGTAGTAGAACCCCAAGCACAAATACCATAGTTGAGATAAGGATAGATAAGGGAGTAATAGAGAGTCACCAGGGCAGGGCGTGGTACATAATATCTGATCTTAGAAAGAATGCCCACAGTTTTTGAAACTTTTTTTGATATATTTAGAATGTGTCCCTGGAAATTCAGCTTGTGGTCAATGAGAATGCCAAGGAATTTGCCATCTAATTTGTTACAAATTTGGGTATTGTTTATTTTGAGATTTATATGACTAGAGGATTTATTGCCAAACAGAATATAGAAAGTTTTGTCAATGTTAAGGGTGAGTTTGTTGGCAGATAGCCAAAGATGGACTTTATTTAGCTCAGTATTTACTGTGGCATTTAGAGCAAGAGGGTCAGGACTGGAGTAAATGAAGGTTGTGTCGTCAGCAAATAGAATTGGTTTGAGGTGTTGGGAGGCATTTGGAAGGTCATTAATGTAGATGAGAAAGAGGAGAGGGCCAAGTATGCTGCCCTGAGGAACACCAAGAGTCGAAACTTAATTTAAAATTGATATATCTTTGTTCTCGAACATGATATATTTCATTTGGTGAAATCATAATAATGTTCATATCTCGGTCTTTCTGGAGGCATATAAGATTTTGGGCTTTATTAGCGTATCTTTGATAATTATACAATATATCGACAAGTGCGTAGGCGTCTGCACTCCATGCCCGACAAGCTACTGAGCGCTACTATAAAAACATATGTATCTTCACTTGAGCTATAAATATGTCTATTGTAATGTATTTAAAATGAAGCTCTTATTTCTATCTTGCTTAAGACATATAAAACATTTGTGTTTATTAACGAATTTACGTGAAATAAACATTGATCTGAGAGAGTTGCTCTGTCGTTCAGTCTGTACGGGGTGGGAGCTCCGTAATTTTTAAAATACATGTATCTTCATTAGAACTTTAAAAATGTCTATGGTAAAGTGTTTAAAGTGAAGCTTATATGTCTGCCTTTCTTGAGACATATAAAACATATATGTTTATTAACGAATTCACGTGAAATAAACATTGTTCTGAGAGAGAGTTGCTCGGTCGATCAATCTGTCCGGGGTTAAAGCTCGGCTATTATAAAAGTACACGTATCTTCGCTTTAAATTTAAATATGCCCATGGTAAGGTATTTAGAATGAAGCTTATATTTCTATCTTTCTTGTGACATATAAAACTCTTACGTTTATTAAGGAATCTGTGTGAAATAGGCATGGTTCTGAGATGAATGCTGCGGTTTTCGAGCTCGACGCGCGGCAATGGACGCAATACACATCCAGTGGGTGTTATTGGGCCCTATACCCATTTTATTTGTGGTTGGAGCCCCATACCCATTCTATGGGTGGTTGGAGCCCCATACCCATCCTGTGGGTTGTAGTGGACGCCATACTCATCCTGTGGGTGGTATTGGACCCCATACCCTTCCTGTGGGTGGATGTGATCCCCATACTCATCCTGTGAGTGGATGTGACCCTCATACCCATCCTGTGGGTGGTATTGGACCCCTTTCCCACCTAACAGGCGGTAGGTGACAATATACCCATCCTAGCTATAGTTGGTATAGTAGACACAATACCGTCCTGTTTGCAGTAGTTTACCCCATAGACATTCAAATGTAACATCGTTTTCTGTTAGCGTTCCTACAAAACATTCTTTAAAGATTTTTAAAGCCAAACTATGGTATATAATATTGATTGGTGAAGCACTGTTATTCTATGTAATAATTTATAGTGCTTATTATAATTTACTAAAAACAACTAATATTTCTCAAAACAAAACTACGAGCCTTCAATAGGATATAGCTGATCTGTAATATTATAAGAGCATGGACAACAGTAGGTAAATTTCACAACCCATGTGGGACCTGAAAACTACAATTTTCCTTATAATTGAACCAATCACGAATATTCTGCTATCTATGTTGACGGACGGGTACTGTGACACGTAAATTGGTACGTGAGGAAGAGTTTGGGCCTTGGTAAAAAAAGTAACTGGGAATATATCACATATTTACTAATTCATATTCAACATATTGACTTTAAGCATTAAGTCATATATGTGCTGTCTTGTGTGAGAACGGGTTGCCCCCCCAGCAGTTTTCAAAATATCCAAAACATCCCAAATTTGACGATTGAGCCATATTTTGGAGCCAAATTCTTGCTCTCTGCACGTATTCGCTGTTTGAAATTACGAATTTTTATACCTAAAATATGCAATTACTGAGAGCGCCGATGGGTCACATTTTGCCCAATCCCCCCCTGCAGTTTTCAAAATATCCAAAACATCCTAAATTCTACGCTTGAACCATATTTTGGATCCAAATTCAAGCTCTTTACACATATTCGCAGTTTGAAATTAAGAATTTTTTATACCGAAAATATGCCAATTTCTGAGAGGCGCGATGGGTCACATTTTGCCCAAACCCCCCCTGCAGTTTTCAAAATATTCCAAATTCGACGCTTGAGCCATATTTTTGAGCCAAATTCTGACTCTATGAACGTATTCGCAGTTTGAAAAAACGACTTTTTAAACCGAAAATATGGCAATTACTGAGAGCGGCGATGGGTCACATTTAGCCCAAACCCCCTGCAGTTTTCAAAATATCCGAAACCTCCCAAATTCGACCCCTTGAGTCATATTTTGGAGCCAAATTCTGGCTCTCTGCACGTATTCGCAGTTTAAAATTACGACTTTTTATACCGATAATATGCCAGTTAATGAAAGCGGCGATGGATCACATTTTGCCCAAACCCTCCCAGCAGTATTCAAAATATTCCAAAGATCCAAAATTCGAAGCTTGAGCCATATCATGGAGCCAAATTCTGTCTTTCTGCACGTATTCACAGTTAAAATTACGAATTTTACACCGAAAATATGCCAATTACTGAGAGCAGCGATGGGTCACATTTTGCCCAAGCCCACCCTGCAGTTTTCAAAATATCCCAAACATCCCAAATTCGACACTTGAGCCATATTTTGGAGCCAAATTCTGCCTCTCTGCACTTATTCGCAGTTTGAAATTACGACTTTTTATACCGAAAATATTCCAATTCCCGAGAAAAGCAATGGGTCAACTTTTTCCCCAAACCCCCCCTTCAGTTTTTAAAATATCCCAGACATCCTAAATTCGATCCTTGAGCCATATTTTGGAGCCAAACTCTGGCTCTCTGCAAGTATTCGCAGTTTGAAATTACGACTTTTTTTACCGAAAATATGCTAAATATTGAAAGGAGCGATGGGTCAAATTTTGCCCAAACTCCCACTGCAGTTTTTAAAATATCCAAAACATCCCAAAATCGACCGTTGAGCCATATTTTGGAGTCCAATACTCGCTCTCTGACCGTATTCGCAGTTTGAAATTTCAACTTTTTAAACCGAAAATATGCCAATTACTGAAAGCGGCGATGCATCATATTTTGCCCAAACTCTCCCTGCAGTTTTCAAAATATCCCAAACATCCCAAATTCGACGCTCTAGCAACATTTTGGAGCCAAATTCTCGCTCTCTGCACTTTTTCGCAGTTTGAAATTACGACTTTTTATACCGAAAATATGCCAATTATTTAGAGCAGCGATGGGTCACATTTTGCCCAAACCCCCCTTGCAGTTTTAAAAAATCCCAAACATCCCAAATTTGACGCTTAAGCCATATTTAGGAGCCAAACTCTGGCTATCTGCAAGTATTTGCCGTTTGAAATTATGACTTTTATACCGAAAATACGCCAATTACTGTGAGCGGCGATGGGTCACATTTTGCCCAAACCCTCCCTGCAGTTTTCAAAATAGCCCAAACATCCCAAATTCGACCCTTGAGCCATATTTTAAAGCCAAATTCTAGCTTACTTCACGTACTCGCAGTTTGATATTACGACTTTTCATAACGAAAATATGCCAATTACTGAGAGCGGCGATGTTTCACATTTTGCCCAAAAAAACCTGCAGTTTTCAAAATATTCCAAACATCCCTAATTCGACCCTTGAACCATATTTTGGAGCCAAATCCTGGCTCTCTGCACGTATTCGCAGTTTGAAATTACGACTTTTTAAACCGAAAATATGCCATTTACTGAGAGCGGCGATGGGTCACATTTTGCCCAAACCCTCCCTGCAGTTTTCAAAATATCCCAAACATCCCAAATTCGACCCTTGAGCCATATTTTGGAGCCAAATTCTGGCTCTCTGCACGTATTCGCAGTTTTAAATTACGATTTTTAACCGAAAATATGCCAATTACTGAGATCGGCCATGGGTCACAATTTGGCCAAACCCACTGCAGTTTTCAAAATATCCTAAAAACCCAAATTCGACCCTTTAGCCGAATTTTGGAGCCAAATTCTGGCTCTCTGCACGTATTCGCAGTTTGAAATTACGACTTTTTATACCGAAAATATGCCAATTACTGCAAGCTACGATTTGTCACATTTTGCCCAAACCCCCATAAGTTTTAAAAATATCCCAAACATCCCAAATTAGACGATTGAGCCACATTTTGGAGCCAAATTCTGGCTCTCTGAAAGTATTTGCCGTTTGAAATTACGAGCTTTATACCGAAAATACGCCAATTACTGTGAGCAGATATGGGTCACATTTTACCCAAACCTTCCCTGCAGTTTTCAAAATAGCCCAAACATCCCAAATTCGACCCTTGAGCCATATTTTAAAGCAAAATTCTAGCTTACTTCACGTACTCGCAGTTTGATATTACGACTTTTCATACCGAAAATATGCCAATTACTGAGAGCGGTGATGTTTCACATTTTGCCCAAAACCCTCTGCAGTTTTCAAAATATTCCAAACATCCCTAATTCGACCCTTGAGCCATATTTTGAAGCCAAATTTTGGCTCTCTGCACATATTCGCAGTTTAAAATTACGACTTTTTATTCCGAAAATATTCCAATTACTGAGAGCGGCGATGGGTCACATTTTGCCCAAACCCCTCCCCGCACCAGTTTTCAAAATATCCAAAACATCCCAAATTTGACGATTGAGCCATATTTTGGAGCCAAATTCTTCCAATTTTGAGCCAAATTTTGGAGCCATGTGGAGCCTGCAATGTTCCTGATTTTCCGTTTATATTACCGATGGAAGATGTTCACGTAAAACCGCTCTAATCCGGCTGAAACGTCGATATATGCAATAAGAACAGAACTTCTCTCCTTTTCAATATCTTACTCTGTATTTTAACGAGAAACAAATAGTTGATAGCAAATGAAGTATTTAAGGTTAATTTCTAATCAATTATGTGTTTGCATCATTTTTATCGTATATTTAATGAATTAATAACAATAAACTGAAAATTCACAAAAACGTGGAAAAACGGCAAAATATTGCCTAATTCGATTATACTTTGTTTAAATCACATAAACGAAAAGGGGATGATAAACGTCAAAATATTGTTAAATTCGATGATTTTTAGTACGAAACAAAATTCAAGAAAACTTGCTTAAAATGCAATGTTATGCGAAATTCTGAGATTTGAAGGCCAAATCAAATATCGTGATACTACATGAAATAGTATCGAAATATTGGTAAAAATGAATATATATATGTAAATCAAACTACATGAAAAACGTGAAAAAAGTCACTATTATACCAAATTTGAGGATTTAAACTTCGAATCATCAAGCGAGGTTCGTATTAAGAAGATCCAAGAAAAGACATATGACAATGTTGTTTCCGATACAAATGATAAAAATCAATGTGTTTTCAAAAGAGATAACTAAAATGTTCCTGAATTTCCGTTTATATTACCGATGGAAGAAGTACACGTAAAACCGCTCTAATCCGGCTGAAACGTCGATATATGCAATAAAACAGAACTTTTCCCCTTTTCAATATCTTACTCTGTATTTTAACGAGAAACAAATAGTTGATTGCAAATGAAGTATTTAAGGTTAATTTCTAATCAAATATGTGTTTGCATCATTTTTATCGTATATTTAATGAATTAATAACAATAAACTGAAAATTCACAAAAACGTTGAAAAACGGCAAAATATTACCTAATTCGATTATATTTTGTTTAAATCACATAAACGAAAAGGAGATGATAAACGTCAAAATATTGCTAAATTAGATGATTTTTAGTACGAAACAAAATGCAAGAAAACTTGCTTAAAATGCAATATTATTCGAAATTCTGAGATTTGAAGGCCAAATCACAAATCGTGATACTACATGAAATAGTATGGAAATATTGGTAAAAATTTATATATATACGTAATATCAAACTACATGAAAAACGTGAAAAAAGTCACTATTATACCATATTTGAGGATTTTAACTTCAAATCACAGAGCGAGGTTTCGTATTAAGAAGATTCAAGAAAAGACATATGACAATGTTGTTTCCATTACAAATGATAAAAATCAATGCGTTTTCATTAGAATTAACTAAAATGTTCCTGATTTCCGTTTATATTACCGATGGAAGATGTTCACGTAAAACCGCTCTAATCTGGCTGAAACGTCGATATATGTAATAAGAACAGAACTTCTCTACTTTTCAATATTTTACTCTGTATTTTAACGAGAAACAAATAGTTGTTTGCAAATGAAGTATTTAAGGTTAATTTCTAATCAATTATGTGTTTGCATCATTTTAATCGTATATTTATTGAATTAATACCAATAAACTGAAAATTCACAAAAACGTGGAAAAACGGCAAAATATTGCCTAACTCGATGATATTTTGTTTATATCACATAAAGGAAAAGGGGATGATAAACGTCAAAATATTGCTAAATTCGATGATTTTTAGTACGAAACAAAATGCAAAAAAACTTGCTTAAAATGCAATATTATGCGAAATTCTGAGATTGAAGGCCAAATCACATATCGTGATACTACATGAAATAGTATCGAAGTATTGGTAAAAATAAACATATTTACGTAACATCAAACTACATGAAAAACGTGAAAAAGTCACTATTATACCAAATATGAGGATTTTAACTTCGAATCATTGAGCGAGGTTTCGTATTAAGAAGATCCAAGAAAAGGCATATGACAATGTTGTTTCCAATACAAATGACAAAAATCAATGTTTTTCATTGGAATTAACTAAATGTTCCTGATTTTCCGTTTATATTACCGATGGAAGATGTACACGTAAAACCGCTCTATCCGGCTGAAACGTCGATATATACAATAAAAACAGAACTTCTCCCCTTTTCATTATCTTACTCTGTATTTTAACGAGAAACAAATAGTTGATTGAAAATGACGTATTTAAGGTTAATTTCTAATCAATTATGTGTTTGTATCATTTTTATCGTATATTTAATTAATTATTACCAATAAACTGAAAATTCACAAAAACGTGGAAAAACGGCAAAATATTGCCTAATTCGATGATATTTTTTTAAATCACATAGAGGAAAAGGGGATGATAAACGTCAAAATATTGCTAAATTCGATGATTTTTAGTACGAAACAAAATGCAAGAAAACTTGCTTAAAATGCAATATTATGCGAAATTCTGAGATTTGAAGGCCAAATCACATATCGTGATACTACATGAAATAGTATCGAAATATTGGTAAAAATGAATATATATACGTAAATCAAACTACATGAAAAACGTGAAAAAAGTCACTATTATACCAAATTTGAGGATTTAACTTCGAATCATTAGGCGAGGTTTCGTATTATTTAAGATCAAAGAAAAGACATATGACAATGTTGTTTCCGATACAAATGATAAAAATCAATGTTTTCATTAGAGATAACTAAAATGTTCCTGAATTTCCGTTTATATTACCGATGGAAGAAGTACACGTAAAACCGCTCTAATCCGGCTGAAACGTCGATATATGCAATAAAAACAGAACTTTTCCCTTTTCAATATCTTACTCTGTATTTTAACGAGAAACAAATAGTTGATTGCAAATGAAGTATTTAAGGTTAATTTCTAATCAAATATGTGTTTGCATCATTTTTATCGTATATTTAATGAATTAATACCATAAACTGAAAATTCACAAAAACGTGGAAAAACGGCAAAATATTGCCTAATTCGATGATATTTTGTTTATATCACAAAGGAAAAGGGGATGATAAACGTCAAAATATTGCTAAATTCGATGATTTTTAGTACGAAACAAAATGCAAGAAAACTTGCTTAAAATGCAATATTATGCGAAATTCTGAGATTTGAAGGCCAAATCACATATCGTGATACTACATGAAATAGTATCGAAGTATTGGTAAAAATAAACATATTTACGTAATATCAAACTACAAAAAAACGTGAAAAAGTCACTATTATACCAATTTTGAGGATTTTAACTTCGAATCATTGAGCGAGGTTTCGTATTAAGAAGATCCAAGAAAAGGCATATGACAATGTTGTTTCCAATACAAATGACAAAAATCAATGTGTTTTCATTGGAATTAACTAAATGTTCCTGATTTTCCGTTTATATTACCGTGGAAGATGTACACGTAAAACCGCTCTATTCCGGCTGAAACGTCGATATATGCAATAAAAACCGAACTTCTCCCCTTTTCAATATCTTACTCAGTATTTTAACGAGAAACAAATAGATGATTGAAAACGAAGTATTTAAGGTTATTATCTAATCAATTATGTGTTTGCATCATTTTTATCGAATATTTAATGAATTAATACCAATAAACTGAAAATTCACAAAAACGTAGAAAAAGGCAAAATATTGCCTAATTCGATGATATTTTGTTTAAATCACATAAAGGAAAAGGGGATGATAAACGTCATAGTCACTAACTAACGCTAAATTCGATGATTTTTAGTACAAAACAAAATGCAAGAAACTTGCTTAAAAATGCAAAATTTGCAAAATTCTGTGATATGACGGCCAAATCACATATCGTGAGAAAACATGATGTAATATCGAAATATTGATAAAAATGAATATATTTACGTAAAATCACACTACATAGAAAACGTGAAAAAAGTCACTATTTTACCATATATGAGGTTTTATCTTCAAATCACAGAGCGAGGTTTCGTATTAAGAAGATCCAAGAAAAGACATATGACAATGTTGTTTCCAATAAAAAATATGAAAATCAATGCGTTTTCATTAGAATTAACTAAAATGTTCCTGATTTTCCGTTTATATTACCGATGGAAGATGTTCACGTAAAACCGCTCTAATCCGGCTGAAACGTCGATATATGCAATAAGAACAGAACTTCTCTCCTTTTTAATATCTTACTCTGTATTTTAACGAGAAACAAATAGTTGATAGCAAATGAAGTATTTAAGGTTAATTTCTAATCAATTATGTGTTTGCATCATTTTTATCGTATATTTAATGAATTAATAACAATAAACTGAAAATTCACAAAAACGTGGAAAAACGGCAAAATATTGCCTAATTCGATTATACTTTGTTTAAATCACATAAACGAAAAGGGGATGATAAACGTAAAATATTGCTAAATTCGATGATTTTTAGTACGAAACAAAATGCAAGAAAACTTGCTTAAAATGCAATATTATGCGAAATTCTGAGATTTGAAGGCCAAATCACAAATCGTGATACTACATGAAATAGTTTCGAAATATTGGTAAAAATTAATATATATACGTAATATAAAAACATGAAAAACGTGAAAAAAGTCACTATTATACCATATTTGAGGATTTTAACTTCAAATCACAGAGCGAGGTTTCGTATTAAGAAGATTCAAGAAAAGACATATGACAATGTTGTTTCCATTACAAATGATAAAAATCAATGCGTTTTCATTAGAATTAACTAAAATGTTCCTGATTTTCCGTTTATATTACCGATGGAAGATGTTCACGTAAAACCGCTCTAATCTGGCTGAAACGTCGATATATGAATAAGAACAGAACTTCTCTCCTTTTCAATATCTTACTCTGTATTTTAACGAGAAACAAATAGTTGTTTGCAAATGAAGTATTTAAGGTTAATTTCTAATCAATTATGTGTTTGCATCATTTTAATCGTATATTTATTGAATTAATACCAATAAACTGAAAATTCACAAAAACGTGGAAAAACGGCAAAATATTGCCTAATTCGATGATATTTTGTTTATATCACATAAAGGAAAAGGGGATGATAAACGTCAAAATATTGCTAAATTCGATGATTTTTAGTACGAAACAAAATGCAAGAAAACTTGCTTAAAATGCAATATTATGCGAAATTCTGAGATTTGAAGGCCAAATCACATATCGTGATACTACATGAAATAGTATCGAAGTATTGGTAAAAATAAACATTTACGTAATATCAAACTACATAAAAACGTGAAAAAAGTCACTATTATACCAATTTGAGGATTTTAACTTCGAATCATTGAGCGAGGTTTCGTATTAAGAAGATCCAAGAAAAGCATATGACAATGTTGTTTCCAATACAAATGAAAAAATCAATGTGTTTTCATTGGAATTAACTAAATGTTCCTGATTTTCCGTTTATATTACCGATGGAAGATGTACACGTAAAACCGCTCTATTCGGCTGAAACGTCGATATATGCAAAAAAACCGAACTTCTCCCCTTTTCAATATCTTACTCAGTATTTTAACGAGAAACAAATAGATGATTGAAAATGAAGTATTTAAGGTTATTATCTAATCAATTATGTGTTTGCATCATTTTTATCGTATATTTAATGAATTAATACCAATAAACTGAAAATTCACAAAAACGTAGAAAAAGGCAAAATATTGCCTAATTCGATGATATTTTGTTTAAATCACATAAAGGAAAAGGGGATGATAAACGTCATAGTCACTAACTAACGCTAAATTCGATGATTTTTAGTACAAAACAAAATGCAAGAAACTTGCTTAAAAATGCAAAATTTGCAAAATTCTGTGATATGACGGCCAAATCACATATCGTGAGAAAACATGATGTAATATCGAAATATTGATAAAAATGAATATATTTACGTAAATCACACTACATGAAAACGTGAAAAAAGTCACTATTTTACCATATATGAGGATTTTATCTTCAAATCACAGAGCGAGGTTTCGTATTAAGAAGATCCAAGAAAAGACATATGACAATGTTGTTTCCAATAAAAAATATGAAAATCAATGCGTTTTCTTTAGAATTAACTAAAATGTTCCTGATTTTCCGTTTATATTACCGATGGAAGATGTTCACGTAAAACCGCTCTAATCCGGCTGAAACGTCGATATATGCAATAAGAACAGAACTTCTCTCCTTTTTAATATCTTACTCTGTATTTTAACGAGAAACAAATAGTTGATAGCAAATGAAGTATTTAAGGTTAATTTCTAATCAATTATGTGTTTGCATCATTTTTATCGTATATTTAATGAATTAATAACAATAAACTGAAAATTCACAAAAACGTGGAAAAACGGCAAAATATTGCCTAATTCGATTATACTTTGTTTAAATCACATAGAAAAGGGGATGATAAACGTCAAAATATTGCTAAATTCGATGATTTTTAGTACGAAACAAAATGCAAGAAAACTTGCTTAAAATGCAATATTATGCGAAATTCTGAGATTTGAAGGCCAAATCACAATCGTGATACTACATGAAATAGTATCGAAATATTGGTAAAAAAATATATATACGTAATATCAAACTACATGAAAAACGTGAAAAAAGTCACTATTATACCAATTTGAGGATTTTAACTTCAAATCACAGAGCGAGGTTTCGTATTAAGAAAAGAAAAGACATATGACAATGTTGTTTCCATACAAATGATAAAAATCAATGCGTTTTCATTAGAATAACTAAAATGTTCCTGATTTCCGTTTATATTACCGATGGAAGAGTCACGTAAAACCGCTCTAATCGGCTGAAACGTCGATATATGCAATAAAACAGAACTTCCCCTTTTCAATATCTTACTCTGTATTTTAACGAGAAACAAATAGTTGATTGCAAATGAAGTATTTAAGGTTAATTTCTAATCAATATGTGTTTGCATCATTTTATCGTATATTTATTGAATTAATACCAATAAACTGAAAATTCACAAAAACGTGGAAAAACGGCAAAATATTGCCTAATTCGATGATATTTTGTTTATATCACACAAGGAAAAGGGGATGATAAACGTCAAAATATTGCTAAATTCGATGATTTTTAGTACGAAACAAAATGCAAGAAAACTTGCTTAAAATGCAATATTATGCGAAATTCTGAGATTTGAAGGCCAAATCACATATCGTGATACTACATGAAATAGTATCGAAGTATTGGTAAAAATAAACATATTTACGTAATATCAAACTACAAAAAAACGTGAAAAAAGTCACTATTATACCAATTTTGAGGATTTTAACTTCGAATCATTGAGCGAGGTTTCGTATTAAGAAGATCCAAGAAAAGGCATATGACAATGTTGTTTCCAATACAAATGACAAAAATCAATGTGTTTTCATTGGAATTAACTAAATGTTCCTGATTTTCCGTTTATATTACCGATGGAAGATGTACACGTAAAACCGCTCTATTCCGGCTGAAACGTCGATATATGCAATAAAAACCGAACTTCTCCCCTTTTCAATATCTTACTCAGTATTTTAACGAGAAACAAATAGATGATTGAAAATGAAGTATTTAAGGTTATTATCTAATCAATTATGTGTTTGCATCATTTTTATCGTATATTTAATGAATTAATACCAATAAACTGAAAATTCACAAAAACGTAGAAAAAGGCAAAATATTGCCTAATTCGATGATATTTTGTTTAAATCACATAAAGGAAAAGGGGATGATAAACGTCATAGTCACTAACTAACGCTAAATTCGATGATTTTTAGTACAAAACAAAATGCAAGAAACTTGCTTAAAAATGCAAAATTTGCAAAATTCTGTGATATGACGGCCAAATCACATATCGTGAGAAAACATGATGTAATATCGAAATATTGATAAAAATGAATATATTTACGTAAAATCACACTACATAGAAAACGTGAAAAAAGTCACTATTTTACCATATATGAGGATTTTATCTTCAAATCACAGAGCGAGGTTTCGTATTAAGAAGATCCAAGAAAAGACATATGACAATGTTGTTTCCAATAAAAAATATGAAAATCAATGCGTTTTCTTTAGAATTAACTAAAATGTTCCTGATTTTCCGTTTATATTACCGATGGAAGATGTTCACGTAAAACCGCTCTAATCCGGCTGAAACGTCGATATATGCAATAAGAACAGAACTTCTCTCCTTTTTAATATCTTACTCTGTATTTTAACGAGAAACAAATAGTTGATAGCAAATGAAGTATTTAAGGTTAATTTCTAATCAATTATGTGTTTGCATCATTTTTATCGTATATTTAATGAATTAATAACAATAAACTGAAAATTCACAAAACGTGGAAAAACGGCAAAATATTGCCTAATTCGATTATACTTTGTTTAAATCACATAAACGAAAAGGGGATGATAAACGTCAAAATATTGCTAAATTCGATGATTTTTAGTACGAAACAAAATGCAAGAAAACTTGCTTAAAATGCAATATTATGCGAAATTCTGAGATTTGAAGGCCAAATCACAAATCGTGATACTACATGAAATAGTTTCGAAATATTGGTAAAAATTAATATATATACGTAATATCAAACTACATGAAAAACGTGAAAAAAGTCACTATTATACCATATTTGAGGATTTTAACTTCAAATCACAGAGCGAGGTTTCGTATTAAGAAGATTCAAGAAAAGACATATGACAATGTTGTTTCCATTACAAATGATAAAAATCAATGCGTTTTCATTAGAATTAACTAAAATGTTCCTGATTTTCCGTTTATATTACCGATGGAAGATGTTCACGTAAAACCGCTCTAATCTGGCTGAAACGTCGATATATGTAATAAGAACAGAACTTCTCTCCTTTTCAATATCTTACTCTGTATTTTAACGAGAAACAAATAGTTGTTTGCAAATGAAGTATTTAAGGTTAATTTCTAATCAATTATGTGTTTGCATCATTTTAATCGTATATTTATTGAATTAATACCAATAAACTGAAAATTCACAAAAACGTGGAAAAACGGCAAAATATTGCCTAACTCGATGATATTTTGTTTATATCACATAAAGGAAAAGGGGATGATAAACGTCAAAATATTGCTAAATTCGATGATTTTTAGTACGAAACAAAATGCAAGAAAACTTGCTTAAAATGCAATATTATGCGAAATTCTGAGATTTGAAGGCCAAATCACATATCGTGATACTACATGAAATAGTATCGAAGTATTGGTAAAAATAAACATTTACGTAACATCAAACTACAAAAAACGTGAAAAAAGTCACTATTATACCAATTTGAGGATTTTAACTTCGAATCATTGAGCGAGGTTTCGTATTAAGAAGATCCAAGAAAAGACATATGACAATGTTGTTTCCAATACAAATGATAAAAATCAATGTGTTTTCATTGGAATTAACTAAATGTTCCTGATTTTCCGTTTATATTACCGATGGAAGATGTACACGTAAAACCGCTCTATTCCGGCTGAAACGTCGATATATGCAATAAAAACCGAACTTCTCCCCTTTTCAATATCTTACTCAGTATTTTAACGAGAAACAAATAGATGATTGAAAATGAAGTATTTAAGGTTATTATCTAATCAATTATGTGTTTGCATCATTTTTATCGTATATTTAATGAATTAATACCAATAAACTGAAAATTCACAAAAACGTAGAAAAAGGCAAAATATTGCCTAATTCGATGATATTTTGTTTAAATCACATAAAGGAAAAGGGGATGATAAACGTCATAGTCACTAACTAACGCTAAATTCGATGATTTTTAGTACAAAACAAAATGCAAGAAACTTGCTTAAAAATGCAAAATTTGCAAAATTCTGTGATATGACGGCCAAATCACATATCGTGAGAAAACATGATGTAATATCGAAATATTGATAAAAATGAATATATTTACGTAAAATCACACTACATAGAAAACGTGAAAAAAGTCACTATTTTACCATATATGAGGATTTTATCTTCAAATCACAGAGCGAGGTTTCGTATTAAGAAGATCCAAGAAAAGACATATGACAATGTTGTTTCCAATAAAAAATATGAAAATCAATGCGTTTTCTTTAGAATTAACTAAAATGTTCCTGATTTTCCGTTTATATTACCGATGGAAGATGTTCACGTAAAACCGCTCTAATCCGGCTGAAACGTCGATATATGCAATAAGAACAGAACTTCTCTCCTTTTTAATATCTTACTCTGTATTTTAACGAGAAACAAATAGTTGATAGCAAATGAAGTATTTAAGGTTAATTTCTAATCAATTATGTGTTTGCATCATTTTTATCGTATATTTAATGAATTAATAACAATAAACTGAAAATTCACAAAAACGTGGAAAAACGGCAAAATATTGCCTAATTCGATTATACTTTGTTTAAATCACATAAACGAAAAGGGGATGATAAACGTCAAAATATTGCTAAATTCGATGATTTTTAGTACGAAACAAAATGCAAGAAAACTTGCTTAAAATGCAATATTATGCGAAATTCTGAGATTTGAAGGCCAAATCACAAATCGTGATACTACATGAAATAGTTTCGAAATATTGGTAAAAATTAATATATATACGTAATATCAAACTACATGAAAAACGTGAAAAAAGTCACTATTATACCATATTTGAGGATTTTAACTTCAAATCACAGAGCGAGGTTTCGTATTAAGAAGATTCAAGAAAAGACATATGACAATGTTGTTTCCATTACAAATGATAAAAATCAATGCGTTTTCATTAGAATTAACTAAAATGTTCCTGATTTTCCGTTTATATTACCGATGGAAGATGTTCACGTAAAACCGCTCTAATCTGGCTGAAACGTCGATATATGTAATAAGAACAGAACTTCTCTCCTTTTCAATATCTTACTCTGTATTTTAACGAGAAACAAATAGTTGTTTGCAAATGAAGTATTTAAGGTTAATTTCTAATCAATTATGTGTTTGCATCATTTTAATCGTATATTTATTGAATTAATACCAATAAACTGAAAATTCACAAAAACGTGGAAAAACGGCAAAATATTGCCTAACTCGATGATATTTTGTTTATATCACATAAAGGAAAAGGGGATGATAAACGTCAAAATATTGCTAAATTCGATGATTTTTAGTACGAAACAAAATGCAAGAAAACTTGCTTAAAATGCAATATTATGCGAAATTCTGAGATTTGAAGGCCAAATCACATATCGTGATACTACATGAAATAGTATCGAAGTATTGGTAAAAATAAACATATTTACGTAACATCAAACTACATGAAAAACGTGAAAAAAGTCACTATTATACCAATTGAGGATTTTAACTTCGAATCATTGAGCGAGGTTTCGTATTAAGAAGATCCAAGAAAAGGCATATGACAATGTTGTTTCCAATACAAATGACAAAAATCAATGTTTTTCATTGGAATTAACTAAATGTTCCTGATTTTCCGTTTATATTACCGATGGAAGATGTACACGTAAAACCGCTCTATTCCGGCTGAAACGTCGATATATGCAATAAAAACCGAACTTCTCCCCTTTTCAATATCTTACTCAGTATTTTAACGAGAAACAAATAGATGATTGAAAATGAAGTATTTAAGGTTATTATCTAATCAATTATGTGTTTGCATCATTTTTATCGTATATTTAATGAATTAATACCAATAAACTGAAAATTCACAAAAACGTAGAAAAAGGCAAAATATTGCCTAATTCGATGATATTTTGTTTAAATCACATAAAGGAAAAGGGGATGATAAACGTCATAGTCACTAACTAACGCTAAATTCGATGATTTTTAGTACAAAACAAAATGCAAGAAACTTGCTTAAAAATGCAAAATTTGCAAAATTCTGTGATATGACGGCCAAATCACATATCGTGAGAAAACATGATGTAATATCGAAATATTGATAAAAATGAATATATTTACGTAAAATCACACTACATAGAAAACGTGAAAAAAGTCACTATTTTACCATATATGAGGATTTTATCTTCAAATCACAGAGCGAGGTTTCGTATTAAGAAGATCCAAGAAAAGACATATGACAATGTTGTTTCCAATAAAAAATATGAAAATCAATGCGTTTTCTTTAGAATTAACTAAAATGTTCCTGATTTTCCGTTTATATTACCGATGGAAGAGGTTCACGTAAAACCGCTCTAATCCGGCTGAAACGTCGATATATGCAATAAGAACAGAACTTCTCTCCTTTTTAATATCTTACTCTGTATTTTAACGAGAAACAAATAGTTGATAGCAAATGAAGTATTTAAGGTTAATTTCTAATCAATTATGTGTTTGCATCATTTTATCGTATATTTATGAATTAATAACAATAAACTGAAAATTCACAAAAACGTGGAAAAACGGCAAAATATTGCCTAATTCGATATTTTGTTTAAATCACATAAACGAAAAGGGGATGATAAACGTCAAAATATTGCTAAATTCGATGATTTTTAGTACGAAACAAAATGCAAGAAAACTTGCTTAAAATGCAATATTATGCGAAATTCTGAGATTTGAAGGCCAAATCACAATCGTGATACTACATGAAATAGTATCGAATATTGGTAAAAAAAATATATATACGTAATATCAAACTACATGAAAAACGTGAAAAAAGTCACTATTATACCATATGAGGATTTTAACTTCAAATCAGAGCGAGGTTTCGTATTAAGAAGATCCAAGAAAAGACATATGACAATGTTGTTTCCATACAAATGAAAAATCAATGTTTTCATTAGAATTAACTAAATGTTCCTGATTTTCCGTTTATATTACCGATGGAAGATGTTCACGTAAAACCGCTCTATCGGCTGAAACGTCGATATATGCAATAAAAACGAACTTCTCCCTTTTCAATATCTTACTCTGTATTTTAACGAGAAACAAATAGTTGATTGCAAATGAAGTATTTAAGGTTAATTTCTAATCAATTATGTGTTTGCATCATTTTAATCGTATATTTATGAATTAATACCAATAAACTGAAAATTCACAAAAACGTGGAAAAACGGCAAAATATTGCCTAATTCGATGATATTTTGTTTAATCACATAAAGGAAAAGGGGATGATAAACGTCATAAATACTGCTAAATTCGATGATTTTTAGTACGAAACAAAATGCAAGAAAACTTGCTTAAAATGCAAATTTGCGAAATTCTGAGATTTGAAGGCCAAATCACATATCGTGAGAAAACATGATATATCGAATATTGTAAAAATGAATATATTTACGTAAAATCACTACATGAAAACGTGAAAAAAGTCACTATTTACCATATTGAGGATTTTACTTCAAATCACAGAGCGAGGTTTCGTATTAAGAAGATCCAAGAAAAGACATATGACATGTTGTTTCCAATAAAAAATATGAAAATCAATGCGTTTTCATTAGAATTAACTAAAATGTTCCTGATTTTCCGTTTATATTACCGATGGAAGATGTTCACGTAAAACCGCTCTAATCCGGCTGAAACGTCGATATATGCAATAAGAACAGAACTTCTCTCCTTTTAATATCTTACTCTGTATTTTAACGAGAAACAAATAGTTGATAGCAAATGAAGTATTTAAGGTTAATTTCTAATCAATTATGTGTTTGCATCATTTTTATCGTATATTTAATGAATTAATAACAATAAACTGAAAATTACAAAAACGTGGAAAAACGGCAAAATATTGCCTAATTCGATTATACTTTGTTTAAATCACATAAACGAAAAGGGGATGATAAACGTCAAAATATTGCTAAATTCGATGATTTTTAGTACGAAACAAAATGCAAGAAAACTTGCTTAAAATGCAATATTATGCGAAATTCTGAGATTTGAAGGCCAAATCACAAATCGTGATACTACATGAAATAGTTTCGAAATATTGGTAAAAATTAATATATATACGTAATATCAAACTACATGAAAAACGTGAAAAAAGTCACTATTATACCATATTTGAGGATTTTAACTTCAAATCACAGAGCGAGGTTTCGTATTAAGAAGATTCAAGAAAAGACATATGACAATGTTGTTTCCATTACAAATGATAAAAATCAATGCGTTTTCATTAGAATTAACTAAAATGTTCCTGATTTTCCGTTTATATTACCGATGGAAGATGTTCACGTAAAACTCTCTAATCTGGCTGAAACGTCGATATATGTAATAAGAACAGAACTTCTCTCCTTTTCAATATCTTACTCTGTATTTTAACGAGAAACAAATAGTTGTTTGCAAATGAAGTATTTAAGGTTAATTTCTAATCAATTATGTGTTTACATCATTTTAATCGTATATTTATTGAATTAATACCAATAAACTGAAAATTCACAAAAACGTGGAAAAACGGCAAAATATTGCCTAACTCGATGATATTTTGTTTATATCACATAAAGGAAAAGGGGATGATAAACGTCAAAATATTGCTAAATTCGATGATTTTTAGTACGAAACAAAATGCAAGAAAACTTGCTTAAAATGCAATATTATGCGAAATTCTGAGATTTGAAGGCCAAATCACATATCGTGATACTACATGAAATAGTATCGAAGTATTGGTAAAAATAAACATTTACGTAACATCAAACTACATGAAAAACGTGAAAAAAGTCACTATTATACCAAATTTGAGGATTTTAACTTCGAATCATTAAGCGAGGTTTCGTATTAAGAAGATCCAAGAAAAGACATATGACAATGTTGTTTCCAATACAAATGATAAAAATCAATGTGTTTTCATTGGAATTAACTAAATGTTCCTGATTTTCCGTTTATATTACCGATGGAAGATGTACACGTAAAACCGCTCTATTCCGGCTGAAACGTCGATATATGCAATAAAAACCGAACTTCTCCCCTTTTCAATATCTTACTCAGTATTTTAACGAGAAACAAATAGATGATTGAAAATGAAGTATTTAAGGTTATTATCTAATCAATTATGTGTAATCTAATATGTGTAATAATCTAATCAATTATTATCTAATCAATTATGTGCACTGAAAAATCAGTGCTTTTTCATTAGAATTAACTAAAATGTTCCTGATTTTCCGTTTATATTACCGATGGAAGATGTACACGCAAAACCGCTCTAATCCGGGTGAAACCTCGATATATACAATAAAAACAGAACTTCTCCCCTTTTCATTATCTTACTCTGTATTTTAACGAGAAACAAATAGTTGATTGAAAATGACGTATTTAAGGTTAATTTCTAATCAATTATGTGTTTGTATCATTTTTATCGTATATTTAATTAATTATTACCAATAAACTGAAAATTCACAAAAACGTGGAAAAACGGCAAAATATTGCCTAATTCGATGATATTTTTTTAAATCACATAGAGGAAAAGGGGATGATAAACGTCAAAATATTGCTAAATTCGATGATTTTTAGTACGAAACAAAATGCAAGAAAACTTGCTTAAAATGCAATATTATGCGAAATTCTGAGATTTGAAGGCCAAATCACATATCGTGATACTACATGAAATAGTATCGAAATATTGGTAAAAATGAATATATATACGTAAAATCAAACTACATGAAAAACGTGAAAAAAGTCACTATTATACCAAATTTGAGGATTTAAACTTCGAATCATTAGGCGAGGTTTCGTATTATTTAAATCAAAGAAAAGACATATGACAATGTTGTTTCCGATACAAATGATAAAAATCAATGTGTTTTCATTAGAGATAACTAAAATGTTCCTGAATTTCCGTTTATATTACCGATGGAAGAAGTACACGTAAAACCGCTCTAATCCGGCTGAAACGTCGATATATGCAATAAAAACAGAACTTTTCCCCTTTTCAATATCTTACTCTGTATTTTAACGAGAAACAAATAGTTGATTGCAAATGAAGTATTTAAGGTTAATTTCTAATCAAATATGTGTTTGTATCATTTTTATCGTATATTTAATGAATTAATACCAATAAACTGAAAATTCACAAAAACGTGGAAAAACGGCAAAATATTGCCTAATTCGATGATATTTTGTTTATATCACACAAAGGAAAAGGGGATGATAAACGTCAAAATATTGCTAAATTCGATGATTTTTAGTACGAAACAAAATGCAAGAAAACTTGCTTAAAATGCAATATTATGCGAAATTATGAGATTTGAAGGCCAAGTCACATATCGTAATACTACATGAAATAGTATCGAAGTATTGGTAAAAATAAACAATTTACGTAATATCAAACTACAAAAAAACGTGAAAAAGTCACTATTATACCAATTTTGAGGATTTTAACTTCGAATCATTGAGCGAGGTTTCGTATTAAGAAGAT